>NC_053121.1:37771934-37794434 GCF_010015445.1 Perca fluviatilis | reverse complement strand
CAGACACACACACACACACACACACACACACACACACACACACACATACACACACACACACACACACACACACACAAACACACAGACAGATGGACAGAGACACACACAGACACAAACACGCACACATACACACAGACAAACAAGACACACACACACACACACAGACAGACAGACACACACAAACACACACACACAGACAGACACACACAAACACACACACACACACACAGACAGACACACACAAACACACACACACACAAAAAAACACACGCACACACACAAAACACACACATAAAACACATACACACACATCCTCAACTAAAGAAAGTACACTCTTATGATTTTGTAAGTCTGTGAACGGACACAAAAAACACACACACAAACACACACAAACTCACACACACACACACACACACACACACACACCCCTGTATCTGTTGGACTGATTTGAACTGCTTGTTTCTGTCAGAAACTTTATATAAATATAGAAAATATTACTCCGACATCGTCAGACTGTGGAAGTGAAGAACTTTCCTACATGAAAGCGTACGATCGGTCGGAGGTTTTTCCTGATCGAATGTTCATTAAGCATCTGAAATATTTAAAAAACGGCACGTCCAAACGAGGAGTTATTATTGTAGGAACGACTGAAGACCTTCGGGATGATTTGAAGACGTCGGGAAAAACAGCTAAAGCTCCAGATTTTTAAAGATCAGGTCAAAACGCAACGATCGGATGCCCCTTTTCTCACGCTACTGGCTTGCTCTCTTTATTTTTATATATATTTATTATTATTTGCATGTGTGTTTAATACCTATATTGCAAAATTCTGTGACACCGAAATGAAGCAAATACTAAAAAGCTTAAACGGCCCAAAAAAAAAACATGACAACAGAGAGCTCTGGATTTAAACGATAGGACAGTGAAGAGTCTCGTGTTCAACATGCTTCGTTCTGCCGGATCATTAAACAATCAATAACAGGAGAGCAGATCATCTGATGGATTGAATAACAGGCTGAACATTTTGATAGATTCCCAGAATAACGAGACAAACTGGGAGGGGGGGGGTGTAAACGCAGCCGGCACGGCAGCTCGGTTAGATCCTGAACCTTCTACTTATCGCTCTTTAATATCCACACAACATCCCACTGTATGCACCTGATAATGTCTCTGCAATCACACAAGCGGAGCTTTTTTTTAATTTGCTCCTTCAAATGGAGGCACAGAAGGCATCTAGTGTTGAATATGTTTTAAAATCCCTCTCTCTCTCTATCTCTCTCTCTCTCTCTCTCTCTCTCTCGGGCCAATTTGTTGCTTGTTATTTGATTTTAGGGTTTCCAAAACGGGGCGTCTGTTCCGGTGAGTCCCGGGCCAGAAAGCTCAACACACTCGGTAATCTGAAACCATCATTATCTATCTGTTAAACAACAACAACAACAACAACGCCACAAAGCTGCAGCGCAAGAAACACGAGCGCCACGGCGACGGAAACACTGGAAACAGAAGAAGAGCTGAAACACATTCGACATGTTTCAGCCCTTAACCCTGCCGCGTTGGCTTCGGCTCAAATTCGGACCCGTTTTCTAAACGTCTCTATCAGAAAGGTGGGTTTCTGTGTGGCCGGTTAGCTCAGTCGGTAGAGCGGGCGCACATATGCAGAGGGTTTATTCCTCGACGCAGAAGGTCCAGGGTGCGACTCCAACCTGTGATGGTTTTCCTGCATGTCTTCCCCCCCTCTTTTATCTAAATATATCTTATCATATCTCAGCTTTCCTATCAAATAAAGGCAGAAATGCCCCTAAAAATGTAAAAGAAAAAGAAATACGGGTCTCTTTTTAACGACTTCATTTTGATTACCCAAAAATTAACACGGACGGATGATTCCACACAAGCACAGCAGAAGATCGGACCTCTGCTCTCACTGAATTTGGGGTCTTTTGTTACATTTTTTTAAGCATTTGAAAAAGAAATTTGAAATGTTTGGAAACAGTCTCCTGACTGAACGTTGACCTTCCTTTAATATCAGTCTAAATAATTCATAATTTCTGCTTTTTTTTAACTCAAGGATTAGGAGCAATTTCCTTAATAAATGAGGTTTATTGACCATGAACTCCAGAAAGTGTAAAACCAGGAATGAGTAGTTGTTAGTGGGGCTTATACACGGTAGTGAAAAGAAGTGGAAAACGGCACAAAAAAAACCCGCCAAAAACATTGAAAAACGCGCCCAGAAAAAAGGGACAAAATGCATTTTTTTTAAACTCCTCAACTTGTCTCATTTAAAGCCATCAGAACAGAGTTTCTCATCTCTTCAGGGTCACAGTAAGCGACTGACGGAGTATGAATGGAGGATGATGGGAGATGTACCGGGAGTCTTTTTAAGCCTCCGGCAAACTCTTTTCTCCGTCTACACGGCACGCCATACGGCTCGTCTTTACACCTCTCTCATCGCTCATCTTACACTCTGGATGTTTGCACGTTCTCTTTCTTTCTGCAGTCTTTTAACGGCACAACAGCTTCATGTCTTTCACTCTGACGCCTGTTTGTTTCTGCAGAGTTTGTGCAGAAATAAACAGCACATTTTTTTAAAACATGAATGTCACATACATATTCTGTTAACAAACTGCATATATATATCTATATCTATATTATTCTTACTACTAGTATAATGTCACCGATACTACATTGCACACATCTGTACATGCCGTTCATACATTGTTCATATTACATAGCCATATTTATTCTACTCTTATAACACTGCAATATATTTCTTGTCCTGTCTATGCACCACAAGTCTATGCTTGTATATGTATGGCTTTATTTTTGCACTTCTGGTTGGACGCAAACTGCACTTCGCTGTATAGAATAACAAAAAATGTAGATTAAAAAGGAGAGTTCTCTGCGCTGTCTTTGTACTTGTACTCTGCACAATGACAATAAACTTAAATCTAATCTAATCATATTTTATATATATATATATATATATATATATATATATATATATATATATATATATATATATGTATATATATATATATTAGAGACAATGTGCAGCAGCAAGCTGGCTGAATTGACTCTACATATAGACCTATTATTACCCACATGCAGGGAAACTTATTATATTTACAACCTGCGTTCAGATTAGAGCCGAAAGGTCCGTGCTTCTAAAATATACATTTTTCTTGCTTTTCTTCAGTAATCGTTCATTTAAGGAAAAAATAAGCTTTTAAACAACTGATTAATTGTCGTAAAAAGTCATTTTTCAAGCACACATTTTCTAGCTGAAGCTCATAAAATACAAACATTTGCAGCTTTTCTTCAGTATATTCATTTAAGGGGAAAACAAGCTTTTTAATAACTGATTAATTCTCATAAAAAGTAATTTGTTTTGAGCCACAAAATCTTCTAATTTCAGCTCCTGAAAACACGACATATCCTCGCCGCTTTTCTCCAGCCTCCTGAGATATCAAAACGCAGTATTCTGGATAAAATAAAACATTTAAATGCCAAACTGACTTTCTAAAGACCCCACAAATAAATCACATAATAGAGACAATAATGTTTGTAATTTACATGTTAAGTTATCCCCACCAACCTGTTACACGATGCCTGCTATCAGTCTCTCTGTGTTTTTATATCTCACACATTTAAACAATAAAAGTTGTGTTTCTGGTTCACGAGCCGAGTGTGGGATATTTTAATGACTTGTGATGTGAAACAGGTGTTTAAAATGTGTTTCCGATCACAAGAACTCCACCGTTTTCTGTGCGTTAAAAGCTTGCAACAGGACGCCAGGCTTCCAGATTTACAAACAGACAGAAGATTAGTTGGAATAAGATTATAAAAACTGGAAATTAAACACAAATTTGTGTGTAGTTGTTGCGGATTTATGCACTAAAATCCCACATAAGAACCAACCTGGACATATTTAAAAGGAGACTCCATAAATTGGGAGTGTGTGTGTGTGTGTGTGTGTGTGTGTTTAGGGAGGAAATGAGGCGGTTTTTGCCGACTGTTAGAGCAGCTGATGGAGGTGATTTAAACCCGAGGCTGCGCTTCAAATCCTGCATTGATTTATTTCAGTAAGGAGCTCAAATTTCCCCTCAGCTCACCTGCGTCTCCCCCAGAGAAACACTTCTTTCTTTTTTCACAATTTAGACCCTTAAAAAAACTCTCCTTAAAACGTCAAATTTCACCGGAAATAACGTCGCAGTTTCGAGAAATTCCCGTCTTTAAAAATAATAATAATAACTCTAAAGAGACATCTTTATATACTTTAAACTGCGCATATTATATTTTAATGCTAAGTTAGGTATTTTGTTAATTCATATTTCCTATTTTAAATTCATATTTCATACATTTTGCGCGACTTTTCACAGCTTTACGTTTTTAAATCGATCAGATGTCTGCCGCGCTGTGTGTGTGTGTGAGCGTGTGCGCGCGTGTGCGCCTGCATCACGGAGGTAAAACGTTGAGTTATTTATTTTACCTCGCACGTGAGAAATCTGCGGAACCTTTTTTATTTATTTTTTAATTCAACCCGTGGTCACTTAAATTAAGATTTATTTCCTGCTCGGGTCGCTTCATCAATTCAAATATCGCGTTAAATTCACGTTTTGTGAAATTCGTCTCAGAATTAGTGAGCCTTATGATCGATGTTTGGGGAAAGAGAAACAGGCTGCGTGATGTCATTAAATAGTGAAGTATTAATTCCATGCATCATCTGCTAAATAAGCTTTAAAATGGTCTTTAAGAAACGCGGAGAACAGCCCCGCGCGGCTCCGTCCCGTCGCTCTTTACGCAAACCAAACCTGCATCCCGGATTTGTTTAAATGAACAATCGGAGCCGCGGTGTGGGACGCGTGCACGTTATTTCGAGTTGGGTTTTGCTTTGTAAAGATACGCGGACGTGAGGAGAGCGATTCGGCGTCTGTCTCGGCTCGCACCGGGCTGTCTGTGAAGCCGGATCCCGCGGAGGGGAGCAGGGAGACGGCCGTGAAGAGGGCTACCAGCTCACCGCTGGAACCATTAACCGCGCTGGGTTGAATTACTGAGAAAACACGGGCAGGACCGGTTCGAACTGACATGCTGCGATTCTTCCGGAGATTTTAGGCTGTTTATCCAAAAACGCATTTTTGCTTCACTTTTTTTTTCGTCTGAATTATTAACAAAACCAATCACTTTTACATCGATTTTTTAAATAGATTTTCAACCAGGCGTCTTAAAGCTTCCCAAAATGTCCAGATGTGCATGATGCTTTGGTGTTTATAGCACTCCCAAGTCTTTCGGTTTTTGAGTTATTTTATCCTTTTTCCAGATACACGCGTGCACACTGGTTCGTCCTCTCGATTTAGTTTGATGTCTTTTTAAAAAATAAAAAATTATTTTTCTCGGACTACATAACTGACCCTGAAGCTGCACTTTGTGGTTTGAACTTTTGGGGTTTTGAACTTGGGTGTTTTCTCGTCTTTCTGCGGACTGGATGTCACTTCTTCCGAACGGATCCTGGAGGATGCAAACGGGACTTTCACCTTCACGCTGGAGTTGTCTAACTGTGGGGGCTTTTTTTTAAATCAGCGGGTCGGCAGCGCAGCGCAGCGCAGAGAAAAGCAGCGCAGAGAGATGAAAAGTTGCATGTTTTTTGGGTAATATTTTTTTACCTCTGGGCCGCTGTGTTGGCGTCCAAAATCCCCGCGCCCTGCATCCAGGAGCGGACCGGGGTCATGCCGGTGGGGAGCGGCTCCTCCTTCATGGTCAGGGCCCCCCGGGGGAGGCTGTCCTGGATGGAGAACATCAAAGTGTCCTTCTGGGAGCTTTTGTCTTCACCAGAAACAAGAAAAGAAGCAGAAGAATAATCCTCCCTGTACCAGCGAACTCAAAAAAAAAGCCAAAGGACCACCTGGATTAAGGTGGAGAAGAAGAAGAGAAGCGATGCGGAAGAAGGGAAGAGGAGGGGAGGGGTGGAGGACACACGAGCGAGCGAGCGAGCGAGCTTTTCCCCCAAAGTACCGGGTCCTGATCCAAAAGAAGAGCCGGGGATCCCTCTGGGTTTCTCCCGGGGTTGTTTTAGATCCCAGCAGCCTCGGCAGTCCGTGCTTTAAAAACCGGCGTCTCTGTGAAGTTAAAAGAGGGCGGAGAGAGGAGCGGAGAGCGGGGAGAGCATCTCAGAGGAGCCGAGAGAGAGGGAGGGAGGGAGAGAGAGAGAGAGAGGGGGAGAGAGAGGTGAGAGAATCAGCCGGGATCCGGAGAGCCTGACGCCGGGAGAGCGGAGCGTGGAGAGCCGGGGATCAGAGGGAAGGCGAGCAGAGAGACTTGCGCGCGGATTGTGGAAGAAATGAAAAGTGCACGGGATAAAAAACCAAGCCAGCGCTTCAAAAAGGAGTAAAATGAAATGATTAGCAAACAAGAGGGAGGGACGGACCGTGGAAGGCTGCGGCTCCCGGGGGGACAGGGGGATTGGGCAGCGAGAAATCTCATCCCCCCCACCCCTTACACCCCCACCTACCCTCCCCTCCCCGGCTCTTTATGGCTCCTCTGTCCCAGCGGAGAGCTCCTTCTCCCGGGGTCCGAGGCTCCGGAGATCCCGGGGGACCGGCGTGGATCAGGAGGGGTGGGGGGTGGGGGGGAGGAGGGCACACCACCAAATAAGGACGGCTCATTTGAATACTGGTCGCACCTCTGGCGCGTTTCATTGGTTGGAAGTCTCGCGTTGCGTCACAAACGCACGCCAAATAAGGGTTTCCGCGTGTTTGGCCGTGCGCACTCTAAAAAAAAAAAAAATAATAAGAAGAAGAAAAAACAACTTTTTAAAGTGTGGACTGTGGAGAGATTATATTCAGCTAATGAGATGAACACATCTGACTGCTAAAAGGTGCAAACACGCTGCATGACGGGACACATTTAGAAAACATGTTAATAAATACTCACGTGAATGATATGCTGTCTAATATTCACTCATGCTTCAAGTCTCCAAACCCGCAGCATGTGTGTGTGTGTGTGTGTGCGTGTGTGGGGGTATATGGATATGTTGATGTGGTTGAACACCACCACCGAACACACACACACACACACACAGACACACACACACACACACGCACACACCCTTTGAAGCGTTGAGTCCCTCTGACCGATTTACACCAGATTCCTTCCCTCCTGTTGAATAAATGTGTTATTTTGGGTTTTTTAACGCCTGGATATGTCATTAAATGAGATGTTGAGAGACAGAAGGTTAAATCTCCTTCATCCAAACCTTCCCCGCGCTCACTTAATAAATATAAAAACCCCTCTCTCCTGATTTATTTCCGCGGATACGAGACTGTAATACAGAGCCATCAGTTACAGGAATCTGTATTCACTTCCCCCAACCATCTCAGACTTCCTTCACATCAGATTTTTTGGGGGGGATTAACTGGTTTCATGTGGAATAATCTCTTCTGTCATCCCGCGTTCAGGCTGACTGACACGGGCGCAGCGCTAATTTGGCACCAATTTGCGCTTTTTTTTTTTTTTTACGCACGGACATAGCGCGCTCACACTTTTTTTTTTCTCTCTCTCTCTCTCACCCACACACACACGCGCGCGCGCACACACACACACCAGGAGTTAACAAGCTATAAAATATGTGACTTTAATTTAGATTAAACAGTGAAGGCCTCGCAGCATCTATATGAAAAATAATAGTATTTTTGTCCGTCTCTGATCATCCTTCTTGATGTTTTTAGGGGAGGTTTTGACATCTCCAGGAGTCATTTTTTATTTTTTTGGTTCATTTTCGTGGCAGGAGCAGAGAATTCCTCTAATTAAGCAAAAACCTCCATCTAGAGCAGCGCTGATTAAATATTTATCCTGCTTTAGCCCGCTGCCTTCTGCCTTCCTCCAGGGACACAGAAAGGTCTGGAAAGACTGGAAACATCTCTCTGTGTGGAGAGAGAGAGAGAGAGAGAGAGAGAGAGAGAGACAGGGAGAAGAGAGAGAAGGAGAGAGAGAAGAGGGAGGAAGAGAGAGAGACGAGAGAGAGAGAGAGAGAGAGAGAGGGGAGAGAGAGGGAGAGAGAGAGAGAGAGAGAGAGAGAGAGGGGAGAGAGAGAGAGAGAGAGAGAGAGAGAGGGGGAGAGGGAGAGAGAGAGAGAGAGAGAGGGAGAGACAGAAAGAGAGAGAGAGACAGACGGAGAAAGGGGGAGAGAGAGAGAGAGAGGGGGAGAGAGAGAGAGAGACAGAGAGAGAGAGAGAAAGTGAGGAGAAGGTCCAGATTAGAAATCATGCAGACATCTTGTAATGAGAATTATTATTATTATTATTATTATTATTATTATTATTATATCTTTTAAATTATGTCCTGGAGCAATAACACTTCTAATAAAAGTACAGTTACACTTCATTGTGTCAATAAATCTGCAACAAACAGATAAATTATGATTTACAGAACTCAAAGAAGCAACAAACGCATAAAAAAGCATTAAAAAGGCGCCAAAGCCACGGAAAAAGCAGCGAATAAAGAGCTAAAAAAAAAGCCAATTTTGGCACAACACGAGGACAAGTTGGACATCTTGAGTGAGATTTATTTCAAAATATATTTTGCATGAAGTTTATTTTATTTTACATTTAGATTTTAGAAGTTAAGGAGAAAACACAAGACTTTCACCCAGGAAACAGGTGTTCATGTCCTGAAGAAGTTAAGGACATGATGTGGTTCCTGTGAAGATTTTTGAGGTTTTTAGGGGGGTTCTGGTGTACCCGGAAGAGATTCAAGGTGTTTTGATTAAGGTTCTGGTTATTTTTATAGCCAGTCTTTTGTTTTCTCCTTAACTTCTTCCAGGACATGAACACCTGTTTCCTGGGTGAAAGTCTTGTGTTTTCTCCTTAACTTCTTCAGGACATGAACACCTGTTTCCTGGGTGAAAGTCTTGTGTTTTCTCCTTAACTTCTTCAGGACATGAACACCTGTTTCCTGGGTGAAAGTCTTGTGTTTTCTCCTTAACTTCTTCCAGGACATGAACAACTGTTTCCTGGGTGAAAGTCTTGTGTTTTCTCCTTAACTTCTTCTGGCACATGAACACCTGTTTCCTGGGTGAAAGTCTTGTGTTTTCCCCTTAACTTCTTCAGGACATGAACACCTGTTTCCTGGGTGAAAGTCTTGTGTTTTCTCCTTAACTTCTTCAGGACATGAACACCTGTTTCCTGGGTGAAAGTCTTGTGTTTTCTCCTTAACTTCTTCAGGACATGAACACCTGTTTCCTGGGTGAAAGTCTTGTGTTTTCTCCTTAACTTCTTCAGGGCATGAACACCTGTTTCCTGGGTGAAAGTCTTGTGTTTTCTCCTTAACTTCTTCAGGACATGAACACCTGTTTCCTGGGTGAAAGTCTTGTGTTTTCTCCTTAACTTCTAAAATCTAAATCTAAAATAAAATAAACTTCATGCAAAATATATTTTGAAATAAATCTCACTCAAGATGTCCAACTTGTCCTCGTGTTGTGCCAAAATATTGGCTATTGGCCACATCCGGACACATCCGATCTGCCGTAGTTTCCCAAAGTGAAAACAGAATTAATTTACACACATCTAAGAATCTATGTGTGTATTTTCATATATGTACATAGACATTTACACGTCTAGGTAGAAGTAAACGAAGGTGGGGGTGTCTGAGGACAAAGCCTGAGAGGTCTTGTGTTGTTTCCTGTCCCAGAGGAGAGAAGACACTAGAACAATATTCATATTTAATGAGCTGACATCACACTAGTTCACCTGTTTTATCATTTAAAAAAAGAATGACTCAAATTGATTAATGGATTATCAGAATAGTTGGAGATTAATTTAAATGGTTGGTTAATCTTTGCAGCTCTAAAACACACACAGACTGACACACACATACACACACACACAGACACACACAGAGACACACACACACACAGACACACACAGAGACACACACACATACATACACACACAACACACACACACACATACACACACACACACACACACACAGACACACACACACACAGACACACACAGAGACACACACACATATAATCAGACACACACACGCAAACGGACACACACGTACACAAGACAAATACACACAAAGACACACACACACCGACACACAAAGACACACACACACAAACACACACAGAGACACACGTACACACAGACCGACAAAGACACACATACACACAAACGGACACACACATAAACAACACAAAGACTCACAATCAGACACACACACACACACACAAACAGACACACACATAGGGACACAAATACACACAATCAGATGCGCACTCACACACACACACACATACCGACACAAAGACACACAATCAGACACACACACAAACACATACACACACACACACACAACGACACACACACACACACACAAAGACACACACACACACAACACAAAGACACACACACACACACAACACAAAGACTCACAATCAGACACACACACAAACACATACACACACACAAACACACACACACACACACACAACGACACACACACACACACACAACGACACACACACACAGACACAAAGACACACACACACAACACAAAGACTCACAATCAGATGCATACACACACACACACACACAAACAGACACACACATAGGGACACAAATACACAGAATCGGACGCACACACACACCGACACAAATACACACAATCAGACGCACACACACACCGACACAAAGACACACACACAAATACATACACACAGACACACAGACACACACACACACAACGACACACACCCAGACACAAAGACACACACACACAACACAAAGACTCACAATCAGATGCATACACACACACACACACACAAACAGACACACACATAGGGACACAATACACATACCGATCTATCACACACACTCCAATAAAACAACAATCAGCACACACACACACCATAACAAAGACACACAATACATACAAACACACACACAACGACACACACAACAGACACAAGACACCACCACACACAACACAAAGACTCACAATCAGATGCATACACACACATCACATAAACAGACATACAATAGAGGACACAAATACACACAATCGATCACATTACACCACACAAATACTACCATCAACGACACACACACACACCGACACAAAGCACACACGACAATACATACTACACACACACTAACGACACACACACAGACTACAGACACAAAACACCAATAACACAAAGACTCACAATCAGATGTATATACAAACACACAAACAGACACACACATAGGGACACAACACACCGACCACACACAGACACAAGACACACTCAACACCACACACAAATCAATACACGACACACACACACACACACACACACACACACACACAGAAAGCTCTTTTTTAACTGTATTTAAAAGAGGGTGGAGCAGATGGAAATGTTTCTGAGAAGGTTCCTTAGAGCTCTGCTCACCTGAATATAGATCAGCTGTTCTTCACTTCTCCTCTCATGAGAAACAGGAGTGTGTGTGTGTGTGTGTGTGTGTGTGTGTGTGTGTGTGTGTGTGTGTGTGTGTGTGTGTGTGTTTGTGTGTGTGTCCTGTGTGTGTAGTTTCGTGTGTGTGTGTCCTGTGTGTGTGTTTCTGTGTGTGGTGTGTGTTTCTGTGTGTGAGTCTGTGTCCTGTGTGTGTTTCTGTGTGTGAGTGTGTGTTTCTGTGTGTGTGTTTGTGTCCTGTGTGTGTGTTTCTGTGTGTGAGTGTGTGTGTGTGTTCTGTGTGTGTGTGTGTGTCCTGTGTGTGTGTTTCTGTGAGTGTGTGTGTGTTTGTGTGTGTGTCTGTGTCCTGTGTGCATTATCCTGTTCTAGGGCTGCTCGATTATGGAAAAATAGATTTCACCCAACGCAACCCTTATTACTCGTTTACTTCTGAAAGATGATGCAAGTTATTGAACTTCAAAAAATCAGTGTGAAAAAGTTAAGTAAATCAACAGTAAAAAAAAAACACAACTGTGAACTTTGCGTTGATACTTTTCCTATTTTAAACTTAATTCTTTTCATTCAGAACTCAAGAGAAAATAAGAGTTTACTTTGCAAAACGTAATGAGCTGAATAATGGTTTTTCTCGACTATTCTGTTTTTGTGACCGTTGGGAGCCGAAATCATGATCGATTAATTGCACAGCCCTACCTGTTCTTCACTTCTCCTCTCGTGATTAACAGGAGTGTGTGTCCAGTGTGCAGTCACACGGCGCCACCCTGTGGACACAGATGGGACTGTTAAAGGACTCTTCTAGATCTTAACAACTACACACACACAGTTGAGTTAATAATAATAATAATAATAATAATAATAATAATACAAATACATGCTAATAATGTAACAGAGATTCAACTGAGCTACAAATATAAATCGCATATATATTTAACCTGGAGGAAAATTCATCAGCTAACACAAGTGATACAAAAACAGAAAAGAGTGTAAGAAAGACTCACATTTTCACATACTACATACTGCAGACAACTGCAGTATGTAGTATGTAGTACCTACTGTATACTACATACTACATACTGCAGACAACTGCAGTATGTAGTATGTAGTACCTACTGTATACTACATACTGCAGACAACTGCAGTATGTAGTATGTAGTACCTACTGTATACTACATACTGCAGGCAACTATTTACAGTATGTGTCTTTATTTAAATGTCATATCTTTATTTACAGTATGTGTCTTTATTTAAATGTCTTATCTTTATTTACAGTATGTAGGTGTCTTTATTTAAATGTCTTATCTTTATTTACAGTATGTGTCTTTATTTAAATGTCTTATCTTTATTTACAGTATGTGTCTTTATTTAAATGTCTTATCTTTATTTACAGTATGTGTAGGTGTCTTTATTTAAATGTCATATCTTTATTTACAGTATGTATGTGTTTTATTTAAATGTCATCTTTATTTACAGTATGTGTATGTGTCTTTATTTACAGTATGTGTATGTGTCTTTATTTAAATGTCTTATCTTTATTTACAGTATGTGTATGTGTCTTTATTTACAGTATGTGTATGTGTCTTTATTTAAATGTCTTATCTTTATTTACAGTATGTGTATGTGTCTTTATTTAAATGTCTTATCTTTATTTACAGTATGTGTCTTTATTTACAGTATGTGTATGTGTCTTTATTTAAATGTCATCTTTATTTACAGTATGTGTCTTTATTTACAGTATGTGTATGTGTCTTTATTTAAATGTCATCTTTATTTACAGTATGTGTATGTGTCTTTATTTAAATGTCATATCTTTATTTACAGTATGTGTATGTGTCTTTATTTACAGTATGTGTATGTGTCTTTATTTAAATGTCATCTTTATTTACAGTATGTGTATGTTTTAAATTATCTTTATTTACAGTATGTGTATGTGTCTTTATTTAAATGTCATCTTTATTTACAGTATGTGTGCCTAAATACTTTATAAATTACAGTATGTGTATGTGTCTTTATTTAAATGTCATTTTTTTTTTTTTTTTTTTTTTTTTTTTTTTTTTTTTTTTTTTTTTATTTTTTTTTTTTTTTTGTTTTTTCTTTATTTACAGTATGTGTATGTGTCTTTATTTATTTAATTTTATCTTTATTTATGTGGAATAAGCAAATAAAACAAACCTTAATTATGAACTGAAATATTAAATCCAATGTATATACATGTTATAATTTATTTATAAGCATGGTATCTCCTCTTGCCCGTCACCAATTCTCCGCCTCGTCTGCGGCCAGTGCGTGTCCTTGTGCGCTTGTCTCTGTGTTCTGTGCGGTGTGTGTGTGTGTCTCTGTGCGTCCTGTGTGTGTGTGTCTCTGTGTGTGTCTCTGCGGTGTGTGTCTTGTGCGGTGTCTGTGTGTGTCTCTGTGTATGTCTGTGTAAAGTCCTTGTATGTGGTGGTCTGTATGCGTGTGTGTCTCTGTGTGTGTGTGTCTTGTGTATGTGCAGGTGTGTCTCTGTGCGTGTCCAGCAGGTGTCTCCTTGCATGTGTGCGGTGTGTGTCTTGTGTATGTGTGTGTGCGTCTCTGTGCGGGTGTCCCAGTGTGTGCGTGTCCTTGTGTGTGCGTGTCTGTGTAAGTTCCCTGTGCGTAAGTTCAGTGTCCTTGCGTGTCTGTGCGTGTCTCAGGCAGGTGGTGTGCGGTGGTAAATCTCTGTAATGCGTGCGTAAGGTGTCTCAGTGTGTCCTGTTTGTGTCTCTGTGTGGTAGGTAGTGAAATCTTCAGGTAAGGTGGTCTTGCGGTAGAAACCCATGTGAAATTTGTGTCTGCGTGCGTATTGCGTAAGTTTGTGTCCTGCGGTAGGTGTGAACGTTTGTAACCAGGTAGACGGTGGTAGTGTCTCAGGTAGAACGTTAGGTAAACCAGCCAGGTGCGGTAGAACTGGTAAATCCCAGGTGTTTAGGAACGCCAGGTAGAACGCCAGGTGTTTGGCCTTGGTGGCAGGTAGTAGAATTGCGGGTAATTCAGGTAGAAACCAGGTATCTGTAGCTTTAGGGGAACGCTTGTCTGTAGCTCAGGGTAATGTGTAAACCTTCAGGTAGTTTGTTCAGGTGTGTGTTCAGGAAACCAGGGGAAGAACGCCAGGCAGGTAGACGCTTGCGGTGGCAGGTGTCCTCTGTAGTGTACCTGCGTAGTCTTCCAGGTCTGGTAGCAATTGTGTTCGCAGCTCTTCCGTGTGTATTTAATTAGTAAGTTTGTGTCTCTGTGCAGCTTGTCTGTGCGTGTGCGTGTTGCGTGTGTAATTTTTCAGGTGTAAGTGTTCTTCTTTCCGTGTAACGCCTGCGTGTGTAGTGTGTGTGTACTTAGTGTGTGTGTGTGTCTCAGGTGTCTGTGTGTGTAATCTGTGTGTGTAGAATGCTTAGGTGTGTGTAACGCTTGCGTGTCTCGTAGTGTGTGTGTAAATTCTGTCCGATGTAAACTCTGGCATGTTTTACTATTTAGGTCTCTCCTCTATAGTAGCATTAGCTCGTGTTGCAGATGACTGATGTCTCTGGACAGCCCGTTAGTGTTGAGTGTCTGGAGGCAGTTAACACAGCTGTAGGACACGTTGTAGGAGTGTCGGGGGTTAAAAGCACCCTCAGATGGTTAAAGTGGGGTCCTGACCCCCCCAGCAGGAGGTCTGCAGGCTGCAGGATCCCCTGATCCACCGAGCCCTGATTCCTGTTGTCACTTCCTCCATTAAAGCAGAAGGGGAAGAAGTGTTCAGATCCTTTACTGCAGTAACAGTACTAATTACATCAAATAATACTGATAGTACTGAGAGATACTAATAATAATAACACACACACACACACACATACAGACACACAATAATAATAATAATAATACAGACACAATAATACAGATCAATAATAACAGAGACAATAAACACACACATACAGAGACACAATAATAAGATCAATAATACTAATAATAGACACAAAATCATCAATATTATCATCAATAATTACACACACAACATTAATAAAACACAGACAGAGACACACACTGACACACACAGACAAACACACACATACACACACACACACACTTACACACACTACAATCATCATCACACACACACACACACACATTAACACACAGACACACACACACATTAATAGTTAATAATATCATCATCAATAACATCACCACACATACACAGAGACATCATCATCAGTCATCAATATCACATATCATCACTATCTAGAGACACACAGCAATCATCATCATCATCATCATCATCAGACGACTAATTACACTATATCAATATATAAGACACATAAACACACATAAACATCATCATCACCAATACACCGCATCATCATCAAATCATCAAATCATCACAGCCCCATCATCATACCCCCATCATCATCACATAGCCCATCAATTACCATCATCATACCACATCATCATCATCATCAGCACAGTCTACCATCATCAACTTACCATCACTATCATACGACACCCCCGCATCATCATCATCATCATCATCATCTCATCCCCCTATCTCTCTCATAATATACCTTCTCATCATCTCATCATCATCATCAATATCATCATCAGTTCACCACATCATCTCATCATCATCACCATCATCATCATCATCATCATCATCATCATCAGCATCATCATCATCACCTCATCATCATCATCATCATCATCAACAATCATCACATCATCATCATCACCACATCTACCATACATCATCAATATCATCCCTTATCATCATCATCATCATCAACTCTCATCATCATCATCATCATCATCATCATCATTACTCATCACCATCACTCAGACAGACCATTCCATCATCATCATCATCATCATCATCATCATCATCATCATCATCATCATCATCATCATCATCATCATCATCATCATCATCATCATCATCATAACATCATCATCATCATCATCATCACACTCATCATCATCAATATCATCATCATCATCATACCATCATCATCATCATCATCATCATCATCATCATCATCATCATCATCATCATCTCATCATCTCATCATCATCATCATCATCATCATCATCATCATCATCATCATCAATACTATCATCATCATCAGCAACCATCATCATACAGACACCACCATCATCATCACATCATCAGACATCACCATCATCATCATCATCATCATCATCATCCACATCATCATCATCTCATCACAATTACCACAAAAAACAACCAACCCGCCTCATCATCATCATCATACAGACAGACATCATCATCATCATCATCATCATCACTTATCATCATCATCATCAGACAGATTATGACACTATCATCATCATCATCATCATCATCACAGACAGATTACCAATAATATCAATATCATCATCAAACATCATCATCATCATCATCATCATCATAGCAGACAGACATCAATATCATCACAGACAGACACTACCATCATCATCATCATCATCAATATCAATATCATCATCATCATCATCACAGACAGACAGACAGATTACTACCATCATCATCATCATCAATATCATCAAGACAGATCAATATCATCATCATCAATATCATCATCATCATCATCATCATCATAGAAATACTAAACAACATACACCAAAATAAGATAATGTAATCAGGTTTTACATCCCTCCTGTTCATTTCATACTGAACATTTCATGTGTTAAAATAATAATAATAATAATAATAATAATAATAATAAACAATAATAATAATAATAATATAAAAGCCAGATAGAGACAGAGAAGTAGAAACGGAGATGCTCGGTAGTAGTTGTGTTTAGAGGACAGTAGGAAACACCTTTCTCTGACATCAAGTGATTGTACAGAAAGGAAGTAGTGCCATCTAGTGGAGGAAACAGCTCAGTACACACTAGAGGGGCCCAAATGGGTTCATATGAAGGGTCAACGTGTATCTGGAGTGAAGGCCACGGGCCAAAAGTAAATAATAAAGATAAAAGCTACATATTTAATGAGTGAAGTTCACCAGTACGGTGCATTACGTCGCTGGAAAACTCCGATTGAGTACTTTAGTAGCTGCACAATACATGTAAGATACGTTTGGTTGTCGTCACGGTTAAATAAGAAGGAGAATAAGCATGAGGGACACACACACACACACACACACACAAATAGAGCGACACACACACACACACACACACATACACATCACATACACACACAGCGACATAACACACACACATACACACACACTCACCACATAATCACCAACAAGACCATCACCCCACACACACACCTACTACACTACCACATACTATATACATACACCATATCACCATCACCACATAACATCACATCATCAGAGCGACAATCACATACCAAATAGATATCATCATCATCATCATCACACCTATCACAATACCACATCACTATCACCCACACACGCCATCAATAACACATACACATCATCATCATCATCCAACGCACACGCCCACACAGAATATGCATACACACAGCGGACATACACACAGAATGACACACAATAAACACACACACACAGCCACACACACACAAGCACACACACACAGAGCGACAAACACATCACGCGCACGCGATGCTATCACACACAAGTGTAACACACAGAGCGACACACACAGAGCGACGTACTACACAGAGCGACACACGTGACACACACACACTTATGCACACTCACACACACACACACACACATCACACAGAGCGACACACACACACACACAGAGGACACTACCACACGCGCACACACACACACAGAGCGACACACACACGCACACACACAGAGCGACAAAACACACACACACGCACGCACGCACACACACAGCGACACACACACGCACACACACACACAGAGTGACACACACACGCACACACACAGAGCGACACACAGACACACACGCACGCGCGAACGGACAGACACGCACACGCACGCAAACACAGACACACACACACAGAGCGACACACACGCACGCACACACACAGAGCGACAAACACACACACAGAGCGACACACAAAAACACAGACACACACGCACACGCGCACACAAACACACACAAACAGACACACACACACAGAGACACACCCACACACACCTTTGTATTTACATGTACTTGATGAGTTGACTATTGGTATAATAGTGATTAGTGTGTACATTTGAACATGTTTTATTTTACTGTACTGCTTTTATGTTGTCAATAAAGCAATTACAATTTTTTTTAAATATAAATATCACTGAAAATATATCCCCATATTTCGCATTTTCACAGATAAAATAAAGCTTTCACAAATCTCAACGTGTGTTTCAGACATCCTTAACGCTTCAACTAAATGTTGAACAAACAACAGTAGGAAGTGCAGAAATATGGATATTAAACGTTTTTAAGCTAGTTTAGCGAACATTAGCTAGCAGTTAGTCCCTCTGGGTGTCTGTAGTTCTTACAAAATAAACGCTGTAGTTTTTAAATTAATGTTTAAAACCCTTCATCAACATATGAGCCGACTGTTTCACCGTAAACATAAACGTTATAGATCATAAAACGCTTACCTGTGCTGATTGTTTGAGCACTGACGTTAAAGTTACGGTTACAGAGATCCGCCCGTTAGTGACGCAGACTTTCTACCCTCTTCTGATTGGTTTAGCGGCTGTCCAATCAGGTTCTTCTGCTCCTGGGACTGCTTTTTTTTAAATTTTTATTTACATTTCACCAAACAGCTTTCAACTACTTTACTTTTACTACAGCGGTGGACAAGTTAAGTAGTACTAGTATTGAAATACAATATTTTACTATATATTACTGAAACTGATAAAATAATAAAAAAATAATTAAAAAAACCCACCAAAAACATAAAAAAAGAAGCAACAAAAACGTCAAAAAATGTAGAAAAAAATCGACAATAAACAAAGCCTAGAAATCAAAATTTAATTTGCAGCCAGGGGTCTAGGCACTGCGCTTTCTGCGCAGCTGGAAAAACCAAACTTTGGTCGGGCCAATCACATCGTGTATAGAGCCGGTGGGCGGGGCTTATGGCTGCTGCTGCTGGTGAACAGCGGCCTTCTGGAAGACTTGGAGTTCAGCTTTTCTTTGAGAAAATAACAAATAAACGTCACTGAAGTCATTCTTAAAAAAGGAAGATGTGTTCGGAGTTTTGCTGACCGAATACGGCAAAAGTTGAATCTATAAACCAGCTTCTCTACCTTCTTCGTTGCTCTGGTTGGTTGGAGCGCTATCCTATTGGTGCAGAGGGAATTTGAAAGACAACCGTTAATCCCGCCCCTCGGATTGAGCCCTGACCAATGGGGAGTTCCCCCCAAGGGGGGTAAGCTTTGCTTCAGAACCTTTTATATATGTCAATGTTCACTCGAACCTCCTATGGCGCCATTCTGATGCTACCAAGCCATCACCTCCCGTTAGCATCCCATTGACTCCCATTCATTCTGGCGCCACTTTGACAGCGAATAACTTTACATCTGAAGAGTTTAAAGACTCTATTTGTCCGTTGTTTATTTCTAAAGAAACACGACAATGTATAAAAGGCTCCATTACCTTGTAGCTCACGTTATGGCTCCGTGAGCAGACGCTTTTTATAAACAATAGGCTAACGATTGGGTCATCATAACCACGCTAGACTTACTGGTCACACAGTAGAGGAATTACCGTGATAGTACAGGAGAAGCTCACAGGCAGTTTGGACTTCCATTATCTGTTTAGGTTTAATGACTAATGTTAACTAGCATGTTAGTGATCAGTAATTAGCCTGTGTCTATGTTATCTCCTTACATATACCTACGCTCTCCGTCTCTGTAAGATTGGGAATGATTGAGATTTCTCTCGGCACAGCTACCAGAAGACTTCACACTTTCAGACAGGTTGCTCACGTCACATCTATGTTGTCTCTCTCAGTTGGAGGCTGCTCAGTAAAGCAAGAGATCACCGGAAAAGTTCTTCTAATATCCTTCACTGGAGCCAGACCCACATCTGGATGTGGGTCTGGCTCGTCAGGCTACATGTAAACGTTGATAAAACAACGAAAAAGTCAAAAAGTGAGCAAACGTTTTTTTAAATAAAAAAAAATAAAAAAAAAATAAGGCGGAAAGCAACAAAAATGTCAAAAAACCTTCGGGGAAAAAAAGCATCAAAATTGTCGATAAAACAACGAAAAAACAATTTTTAAAAGTTATTTTATTGCTTCTGCTAACAGTGTTTACTCTGCGATTCATTTGCAGATTAAAAACAGACAAGTTCATCTTTACTTTCATCTGTAAACAGGGTTTCTGCAAGTTTCACCAAATCAGATTTAAGACTTTTTTAGACTGTTTCCAAGACCATTATGAATGAAATTTAAGACCTTTATCACAACATTAACTAAGCCCTAAATTCAGTTTTAATCAAGCCAAGTATTGCTAAACTTGTACTTCCCCAAAGCTGAAGAAAAAAATCAGTTTTATGTCTGTGGTACAATCTGAAAGAGACTCATATGACACGAGCGCCAATAACACGAAAGCTGATTGGCTGCAACATAAGTTGCATGTTGGTCTCATTTGTAGTTGAAATACAGCAAAATGATATTTGGCTTAGCGAAAGAAAGAACTACAACATCACGGAATAAATAAATAAATAAATAAAAGGAGCATTAGAGCTAGCTTTACATGGAGGGAGGAAAATTAAGACCAGTTTAAAATTATTTAAGATCTAGAACATAATACTTGAGCGAATTTAAGACTTTTTAAGGCCTGAAATTTAAATTTTTAAATTTTAGACTTTTTAAGACCCTGCGGAAACCCTGGTAAAACAAATATTAAAGGTATTGTGGAGGATTTTCTTTTTCCGGGTGGATCATCAAGACTATTGGTCCTCCTAGCTGTCAATCATTCTGGCGCTATGTTTACGTAAGGCCGTGGTACGTGCTCGTCCCTAGGGTAGTTTTCTCTTTCTGCGCATGAATACTTTCAGGCAGAGATGGCAAAAGTACTCACCTCCCGTACTTAAGTAGAAGTACAGATACTTGTGTTAAAAAATACTCTGGTAAAAGTAGAAGTACTGATTTAACTTCTTTACTTAAGTAAAAAGTAACAAAGTACAGGCTTTGAAATGTACTTTAAAGTATAAAAGTAAAAGTAGCCTTGCGAATGACAACCAATTTCTTTATGCAAAGCTACCTGGACGCACACACGCGTTACTAGAGTGCAAGATGAGAAACTTCAGTGGACATAAAAACCAGGCTCTTTTATATGCCATTGTCTACATTTTAAATGGATGTCTGCCAAACATCACATATATTGATTATTGTGACAGAGACTGGGACTCCAGCTTAATAAGATTCTGACTGAGTAGCAAGATATGAATTCAATTGTGATTCTGTGAGAATTCACAGATCCAGTTTCTCTTTTTTAATCGTCCCCCTTAACATTTAAAGGAATCTACATGTATGTGTGTGTGTGCTCAAATATAGAAAAGAAAAATAAAGGATACAATATGAATTACTAAACATAGATTAATTAAGAAGTTCCCCATACTTTTAGAGTTACATTACATACTGGCCAGGAGTCACTTTGATGCCTCCTAGCCTATCTCAAACATCTCTCTAGATAAGGCCAGGGATGATTGGGAATGTCTTGCTGCTTGTCTGCCTAATCTCTGGGATCTCGTGTTTCTCTTCATTTTCAATCATGTCGCGACCCATACTACTAGTGCGTAACGCTACCACCATCAAGCTGCAATTATTTGCTGCAAATGAATGCAGAATGCGTCAATCTGTCGAGTCGCCTTGTAGTGGTAGCTACATGCAATGTAGCTCGCTGTACATATATCTCCCATCCAATTAGGATTGAATTCAGTATTGATCACTTGAAAAATAATAACGGGTAACCTAGTGAAATTATTTGAAACTTGCAGTAGTGAGGACTAGATTAGGACCGTATTTAAAGCCCATATTATACTCATTTTCAGGTTCATAACTGTATTTAGGGTTGTACCAGAATAGGCTTTACATGGTTTAATTTTCAAAAAACACCATATTGTTGTTGTAATGTACAG
>NC_053121.1:37764086-37769086 GCF_010015445.1 Perca fluviatilis | reverse complement strand
GACACACACACGCACGCACATATACAGAGCCACACACAGCACCACACCGCTATCACACACACAGCGCACACACAAAGCGTACACACCACACAAACAGAGAAAGCTATCACTACACACACAACACAGACAAAGAGCGTATCAAACACACACCCCACGCACATATACAGAGGCCACACACACACACACAATACACGCATAGGAGGTATAGTGACACACACAGACACACACATATACAGAGCGTAACCACAGCACACACAGCACGACACACAATACAGCGACACACCACAAAGCGCACAACACGCACCAAACAGAGCGTACACACACACACAGACACACAGAGCGCATAAACACACACACACACACACACGCATAATACAGAGCGACACACACACACAAAATACACGCACAGAGCGACACACAACACACACACGCACGCCATTACATATAGAGCGCCACACACACACACACACACGCACGCATATATGCAGAGCGACACACAGACACACACACACACGCACAGAGCGTAACACACAGACACACACACGCATCGACATTACATACAGAGCGGAACAATACACACACACGCACGCCACATATACAGAGGCACACACAGACACACACACACGCACGACATATACAGAGCGTACACACAGACACACACACGCATCACATATACAGAGCCACACACAGACACACACACACGCACTACCACACACAGCGACACACACAAAGCGACACACGCACACAAACAGAGCGCACACACACACACACACACACACACAGACACACAGAGCGACGCAACACACACACACACACACACATATACAGAGCGCACACACACACACACACACGCACAGAGGACACACACAGACACACACACGCACACACATATACAGAGCGACACACAGACACACACACACGCGCACACACACAGCGACACACACAAAGCGGACACACGCACACAAACAGAGCGACACACACACACACACACACAGAGCATCTAAAACACACACACACACACACGCACATAACAGAGCCACACACACACACACACGCACAGAGCGACACACACACACACACACGCACGCACAATATACAGAGCGACACACAGACACACACACACACCGCACATATACAGAGCGACACACAGACACACGCACGGCAAACACAGACACACACACACACACCTTTGTATTTACATGTACTTGATGAGTTGACTATTGGTATAATAGTGATTAGTGTGTACATTTGAACATGTTTTATTTTACAGTACTGCTTTTATGTTGTCAATAAAGCAATTACAATTTTTATATATAAATATCACTGAAAATATATACCCCATATTTCGTGATTTTCACAGATAAAATAAAGCTTTCACAAATCTCAACGTGTGTTTCAGACATCCTTAACGCTTCAACTAAATTTTGAACAAACTTTAACAACAGTAGGAAGTGCAGAAATATGGATATTAAACGTTTTTAAGCTAGTTTAGCTTAACATTAGCTAGCAGTTAGTCCCTCTGGGTGTCTGTAGTTCTTACAAAGTAAACGCTGTAGTTTTAAATTAATGTTTAAAAACCCTTCATCAACATATGAGCCGACTGTTTCACTCGAAAACATAAACGTTATAGATCATAAAACGCTTACCTGTGCTGATTGTTTGAGCACTGACGTAAAGTTACGGTTACAGAGATCCTACCGTAGTGACGCCACTTTCTACCCCTCTTCTGATTGGTTTAGCGGCTGTCCAATCAGGTTCTTCTGTTCTGGACTGCTTTTTTAAAATTTTATTTTACATTTCACCAAACAGCTTTCAACTACTTTACTTTTACTACAGCGGTGGACAAGTTAAGTAGTACTAGTATTGAAATACAATATTTTACTATATATTACTGAAACTGATAAAATAATAAAAAAATAATTAAAAAAACCCACCAAAAACATAAAAAAAGAAGCAACAAAAACGTCAAAAAATGTAGAAAAAAATCGACAATAAACAAAGCCTAGAAATCAAAATTTAATTTGCAGCCAGGGGGGTCTAGGCACTCTCCGTTGGCTTGCGAGCTGGAAAAACCAAACTTTGGTCGGGCCAATCACATCGTGTATAGAGCCGGTGGGCGGGGCTTATGGCTGCTGCTGCTGGTGAACAGCGGCCTTCTGGAAGACTTGGAGTTCAGCTTTTCTTTGAGAAAATAACAAATAAACGTCACTGAAGTCATTCTTAAAAAAGGAAGATGTGTTCGGGTGCTTTGCTGACCGAACACGGCAAAAGTCTGAATCTATAAAACTAGCTTCTCTACCTTCTCGCTTGCGTTTCTGGTTGGTTGAGCGCTATCCTATTGGTGTAGAGGGAATTTGAAAGAGAACCGTTAATCCCCGCCGGATTGAGCCCTGACCAATGGGGAGTTCCCCCAAGGGGGGGTAAGCTCGCTTCAGAACCTTTTATATATGTCAACGTTCACTGAACCTCCTATGGGCCATTCTGATGCTACCAAGCCATCACCCTCTCGTTAGCATCCCATTGACTCCCATTCATTCTGGCGCCACTTTGACAGAGAATAACTTTACATCTGAAGCGTTTAAAGACTCTATTTGTCCGTTGTTTGTTTCTAAAGAAACACGACAATGTATAAAAGGCTCCATTACCTTGTAGCTCACGTTATGGCTCCGTAGCAGACGCTTTATAACAATAGGCTAACGATTGGGTCATAACCACGGTGAACTTTACTGTCACACAGTAGAGGAATTACCGTGATAGTACAGGAGAAGCTCACAGGCAGTTTGGACTTCCATTATCTGTTTAGGTTTAATGACTAATGGTAACTAGCATGTTAGTGATCAGTAATTAGCCTGTGCCTATGTTATCTCCTTACATATACCTACGCTCCGCCTCTGTGAGATTGGGAATGATTGAGATTTCTCCGGCACAGCTACCAGAAGGCTTCACACTTTCAGACAGGTTGCTCACGCCACATCTACGTCTTCAAGCTCAGTTGGAGGCTGCTCAGTAAAGCAAGAGATCACCGGAAAAAGTTCTTCTAATATTCACTGGTTTCGTGACCCACATCTGGATGTGGGTCTGGCTCGCCAGGTTACTAATAGCGTAAACGCTGATAAAACAACGAAAAAGTCAAAAAGTGAGCAAACGTTTTTTTAAATAAAAAAAATAAAAAAATAAGGCGGAAAGCAACAAAAATGTCAAAAACCTTTGGGGGAAAAAAGCATCAAAATTGTCGATAAAACAACGAAAAAACAATTTTTAAAAGTTATTTTATTGCTTCTGCTAACAGTGTTTACTCTGCGATTCATTTGCAGATTAAAAACAGACAAGTTCATCTTTACTTTCATCTGTAAACAGGGTTTCTGCAAGTTTCACCAAGTCAGATTTAAGACTTTTTAGACTGTTTCCAAGACCATTATGAATGAAATGTAAGACCTTTATCACAACATTAACTAAGCCCTAAATTCAGTTTTAATTAAGCCAAGTATTGCTAAACTTGTACTTCCCCAAAGCTGAAGAATAAAATCAGTTTTATGTCTGTGGTACAATCTGAAAGAGACTCATATGACACGAAGCTACCAATAACACGAAAGTTGATTGGCTGCAACATAAGTTGCATGTTGGTCTCATTTGTAGTTGAAATACAGCAAAATGATATTTGGCTTAGACCAGTTTAAAATTATTTAAGATCTAGAACATAATACTTGGAGCGAATTTAAGATTTTTTAAGGCCTAAAAATTTAAATTTTAGACTTTAAGACTTTTTTGACCCGCGGAAACCCTGTTAAAACACAAATATTAAAAGGTATTGTGGAGGATTTTCTTTCCGGGTGGATTATCAAAACTATTGGTCCTCCTAGTTGTCAATCATCTCGGCCTATGTTTACGTAAGGTCGTGGGTACGTGCCCGTCCCTTGGGTGGTAGTTTCGCTTTCGCATGAATACTTTCAGGCAGAGATGGCAAAGTACTCACTCCGTATCTTAAGTAGAAGTACAGATACTTGTGTTAAAAAATACTCTGGTAAAAGTAGAAGTACTGATTTAACTTCTTTACTTAAGTAAAAGTAACAAAGTACAGGCTTGGAAATGTACTTTAAGTATAAAAGTAGCCTGTTATGACGACAACCACTTTTTATGCAAAGCTACCTGGACCACACACGCTACTAGAGTGCAAGATGAGAAACTTCAGTGGACATAAAAACCAGGCTCTTTATATGCTATTGTCTACATTTTAAATGGATGTCTGCCAAACATCACATATATGATTATTGTGACAGAGACTGGGACTCCAGCTTAATAAGATTCTGACTGAGTAGCAAGATATGAATTTAATTGTGATTCTGTGAGAATTCACAGATCCAGTTTCTCTTTAATCGTCCCCTTTAACATTTAAAGGAATCTACATGTGTGTGTGCGCTCAAATATAGAAAGAAAATAAAGGATACAATATGAATTACTAAACAGACATTAATTAAGAAGTTCCCCATACTTTAGAGTTACCCGCGCACATTGACCAGGAGTCATACTTGATGCCTCCTAGCCTATCTCAAACATCTCTCTCAGATAAGGCCAGGGATGATTGGGAATGTCTTGCTGCTTGTCTGCCTAATCTCTGGGATCTCTGTTTTCTTCATTTTCAATCATGTCGCCCCATACTACTAGTGCTAACGTTACCACCATCATGTTGCAATTATTTACCGCAAATGAATGCAGAATGCGGCCGAATCTGTCGAAAGTGGTCTTGTAGTGGTGCGTTACATGCAACGTAGCCTGCAGTATATTCCCATCCAATTAGATTGAATTCGGTATTGATCACGTGAAAATAATAACGGTAACTCCAGTGAAATTATTTGAAACTTGCTAGTGAGGACTAGATTAGGACCGTATTTAAAGCTGATGCTGGTTTCAAACTTCCTCCCAGGTGTGTCTGTAAAACACGGACAGTCAACAACTCTCTTTTGATGCTTTACAAGCAACGTTGAGACCTAGCTAACAGGTGA
>NC_053121.1:37729086-37759086 GCF_010015445.1 Perca fluviatilis | reverse complement strand
CCTGCAGCCATGCTCAGCGCCAGCGTGCTCCAACCACTTCCCTCCAGAGTCTTACCATCACAGCATGGCATACTTCTCTGTCCACTCCCTGGCTAGCCTGCTATACCTGAGACAAACACTAGGGGTTAACACCTCCTGTCTGTGTGTGTGTGTGTGTGTGTCTCTGTGTGTATGGATGTGTGTGTGTGTGTGTCTCTGTGTGTGTGTATGGATGTGTGTGTGTGTGTGTGTGTGTGTGTATGGCTGTGTGTGTGTGTGTGTGTGTCTCTGTGTGTGTGTGTGATGTTGTGTGTGTGTGTGTGTTGGCTGTGTGTGTGGGTGTGTGTGTGTGTGTGTGAGAGAGTGTGTGTCCTGTGTGTGTGTGTGGATGTGTGTCTGGGTGTGTGTGAGTGTGTGTGAGAGAGAGTGTGTGTCTTGTGTGTGTGTGTGGCTGTGTGTCTGGGTGTGTGTGAGTGTGTGTGAGAGAGGTGTGTGTCCCTGTGTGTGTGTATGGCTGTGTGTGTGTGTCTCTCTGTGTGTGTGTATGGATGTGTGTGTGTGTGTGTGTGTGTGTATGGCTGTGTGTCTGTGTGTGTGTGTGTCTCTGTGTGTGTGTATGGATGTGTGTGTGTGTGTGTGTGATGGCTGTGTGTGTGTGTGAGTGTGTGTGAGAGAGAGTGTGTGTCTCTGTGTGTGTGTATGGATGTGTGTCTGGGTGTGTGTGAGTGTGTGTGAGAGAGAGTGTGTGTCTCTGTGTGTGTGTGTTGGCTGTGTGTCTGGGTGTGTGTGAGTGTGTGAGAGAGAGTGTGTGTCTCTGTGTGTGTGTATGGATGTGTGTGTGTGTGTGTGTGTGTGTGTGTGTGTGTGCTATCTGTGTGTCTGGGTGTGTGTGAGTGTGTGTGTGTGTGTGTGTGTGTGTGAGAGAGAGTGTGTGTCTCTGTGTGTGTGTGTGTGTGTGTGTGTGTGTGTGTGTGTGTGAGAGGAAAGAGTGTGTGTCTGTGTGTGTGTGTGTATGGATGTGTGTGTGTGTGTGTGTGAGAGAGAGAGTGTGTGTGTGTCTCTGTGTCTTGTGTGTGTGTGTGTGTGTGTATGGATGTGTGTGTGTGTGTGAGTGAAAGAGAGGTGTGTGTGTTGTGTGTGTGTATGGATGTGTGTGTGTGTGTGTGTGTGTGTGTGTGTGTGTGTGAGTGAAAGAGAGTGTGTGTCTGTGTGTGTGTGTGTGTGTGAGAGAGACAGAGTGTGTGTCTCTGTGTGTGTGTGTGTGTGTGTGTGTGTGTGTGTGTGTGTGTGTGTGTGAGAGAGAGAGAGTGTGTGCCTGTGTCTCTGTGTGTGTGTGTGTGTGTGTGTGTATGGATGTGTGTGTGTGTGTGAGTGAAAGAGTGTGTGTGTGTGTGTGTGTGTATGGCTGTGTGTGTGTGTGTGTGTGTGTGTGTGTGTGTGTGTGTGTGTGTTTGAGAGAGAGTGTGTGTAACAAATTAAACTCGGGTGTGATGTAATTTCGCTTCCGAGTTCCCAAAGTAAACGGCACGCACTAAAACGTTTAGATACGACCAGGCTACAATAACACCGCTACGTTAAGGTTTAAAAAGGAATATCTTCTGCTACGTGTCCCCCTCTCATTCCCCCTGCTCTGGTGTTCCCCCCTCTCATTCCCCCTGCTCTGGTGTTCCCCCCTCTCATTCCCCCTGCTCTGGCGGTTGTCCCCCTCTCATTCCCCCTGCTCTGGGTTGTCCCCTCTCATTCCCCCTGCTCTGGCGTGTCCCCCCTCTCATTCCCCTGCTCGGCGGTCCCCCTCTCATTCCCCCTGCTCTGGCGGTTCCCCCTCTTCATTCCCCCTGCTCTGGTGTTTCCCCTCTCATTCCCCTGCTCTGGCGTGTCCCCCCTCTCATTCCCCCTGCTCTGGCGTGTCCCCCTCTATCATTCCCCCTGCTCTGGCGTGTCCCCCTCTCATTCCCCCTGCTCTGGCGCCTCCTGTTTACGTCCAGTATACCAGCATGTTGATGAGATATGAGGTTTTGGGCGTGTTACCGGTAGTTTAAACCAAGATCACTTTTGGCCCAAAACTCAAAACGCTAGAAAACCAGAACGCAGCGCTGGAGATGCAGCCTGTGTGTCTGTGTTAGTTTTTATTTGACTGATGTGAACTCACTTAACAGGGTCTGTTTTGTAGATGCGGGCGATCTCTGGCACTAGAGGGTCGTCAGGGTTCGGGTCACATAACAGAGAACAAATGGACAAAAGGACTGCAGAGAGACAGGAAGAAAAAAAATACAAAAACTGGTTTAAAAAAAAACTACATTTTCATAATTTTACAACTTCAATTATATCACACAAGTTCAATGATATATCATACATCTTTAAATCCTTTCAAAGTTTACTCTCGGTCCAAAGTACACACAAAAAAAAAAAGGGAATATTATTGGCTGTCACAGAACACCTCCATCCACCCAAAAGAAGCCTGTAATATTGGATCATTTCAACAATTAAAAATCAGTCACAACTGTGTCATTTCTCTTATAACTCCACCATCTCTTATTTACCACCTTAAAAGCTCCATCTGGTGGCTATAATCTGACATTAATATTCCTACAGAAACATTACCTGGACCCAGAGCTAAAGAACTCCTCTAATAACCGGAAGAAAAAGCCTCATTCAGACCAGGGGCACGTTCATCCTCAAAACAGCGTGCACCGCGTTGCTATGGTTTCCTGGTTGAATGACAGGTTTCCTCCTAACGGTGTGCAGCGGCTTTAAGGGGTAACCTGGACCCTATGGTCCTGTGTCTAAGTGACTGATGGGAACAACTATCTTTGACATTGGTCCAGTATTGGTCCTTGAATTTTGCCTAAGGGATCAATTAAGTATCTATCTATCTATCTATTATCTATCTATCTATCTATCTATCTATCTATCTATCTATCTATCTATAGTGTTCAGCATAAGTGAATACACCCATGCTAAAGTTGACTAAAAAGAGGAATAAAAAAACCATCTTTTGGAAATTGATCTTAATGCCTTAATTTAAAAAATTAGGAAAAATCTAAACTTTAAAAAGGACACCAATTTTCTTTGTGAATGAATAATGTATCAAATAAATAAAATGTTCTTCCTTAAAATACAGGGGGCATAAGTAAGTACACTCCTTGCAAGGGGCCTGATCTAAACCAGCAAGGGGCCTGATCTAAACCAGCAAGAGGGGCCTGATCTAAACCAGCAAGGGGCCTGATCTAAACCAGCAAGGGCCCTGATCTAAACCAGCAAGAGGCCTGATCTAAACCAGCAAGGGGCCTGATCTAAACCAGCAAGGGGCCTGATCTAAACCAGCAAGGGCCTGATCTAAACCAGCAAGAGGCCTGATCTAAACCAGCAAGGGGCCTGATCTAAACCAGCAAGGGGCCTGATCTAAACCAGCAAGGGGCCTGATCTAAACCAGCAAGAGGCCTGATCTAAACCAGCGAGAGGCCTGATCTAAACCAGCGAGAGGCCGTACACATGGTCTTACCTTTAGAGATAGTTAATGCAGGAGACCACTGTGATCTCAAAATATCCAAGCAGATGCTGCCATTACTGTTAATATTTGGGTGATAAATTCTTGTTGTGAAGGCGACCTGAAAGAAAGAAGGAAAGAAGAAGAGGAGAAACACTGAGAATCATCCTCACAGATCAGAGCAGCTTCTATAAACACAGTTACCTGTGGTTTCATCTCGCTAACAGTGTGTGTGTGTGTGTGTGTGGTAGAGTGAGCGAGAAAATGTAATGAAATCACACAGAACAATAATGACTAAACCTTTCGGCTTTTGAAAACTGTTCTCCCAAAAAGGTTGGTTGTGTCACCTCTAATGCATTATCTGCACACACACACACACACACACACACACACACACACACACACACACACACACACACACACACACACACACACACACACCTCTGCTTTTAAACAAAAAGTAAGTCTCTACACTGTATTGGTCTGGAGATATTAAATAAGACTTATACAGTACGTATCAATAGTCTTAAGTAAGTAAGTCTTAATAATAGATATAGATTAGATAATAGATTATTTTGCATTATCTTGTTGTTGTATCTCGGTGTGTAAAGGCCCTTGAAGGGATTCTGGCCTTTCTCTGGCAGAGGTCAGCCTGCATGTTACAGCAACACTAATAAAACATGTCTATTAGGGCTGGGCGATAGGGAGAAAATCAGATATCACGATATATTCTTGACCAAATACATTGATAACGATATAATATATATAATATTCTAGGGTTGATAATTGGTGCTTTAACAAAATATCTTCACACTTACATTTTAGATAAATAATCATCAGTAATGTGGACATAATGTCTAAGTGTGTAAAAGGCAAATAATAGAAGAGCTAGAACAGTCAGGTGAGTTCAGAAAATTACATCACTTTACTGTAATACAGCCTTTAAAAGGTCCCATGACGTGGTGCTCTTTGGATGCTTTCATATAGACCTTAGTGGTCCCCTAATACTGTATCTGAAGTCTCTTTTATATAGGCCTTAGTGGTCCCCTAATACTGTATCTGAAGTCTCTTTTATATAGACCTTAGTGGTCCCCTAATACTGTATCTGAAGTCTCTTTTATATAGGCCTTAGTGGTCCCCTAATACTGTATCTGAAGTCTTTTTTATATAGACCTTAGTGGTCCCCTAATACTGTATCTGAAGTCTCTTTTATAGACCTTAGTGGTCCCCTAATACTGTATCTGAAGTCTCTTTTATATGAGCCTTAGTGGTCCCCTAATACTGTATCTGAAGTCTCTTTTATATAGGCCTTAGTGGTCCCCTAATACTGTATCTGAAGTCTCTTTTATATAGGCCTTAGTGGTCCCCTAATACTGTATCTGAAGTCTCTTTTATATAGACCTTAGTGGTCCCCTAATACTGTATCTGAAGTCTCTTTTATATAGACCTTAGTGGTCCCCTAATACTGTATCTGAAGTCTCTTTTATATAGACCTTAGTGGTCCCCTAATACTGTATCTGAAGTCTCTTTTATATAGGCCTTAGTGGTCCCCTAATACTGTATCTGAAGTCTCTTTTATATAGACCTTGGTGGTCCCCTAATACTGTATCTGAAGTCTCTTTTATATAGACCTTAGTGGTCCCCTAATACTGTATGCAGGTCTCTTTATATAGACCTTAGTGGTCCCCTAATACTGTATCTGAAGTCTCTTTTATAGACCTTAGTGGTCCCCTAATACTGTATCTGAAGTCTCTTTTATATAGACCTTAGTGGTCCCCTAATACTGTATCTGAAGTCTCTTTTATATAGACCTTAGTGGTCCCCTAATACTGTATCTGAAGTCTCTTTTATATAGACCTTAGTGGTCCCCTAATACTGTATCTGAAGTCTCTTTTATATAGACCTTAGTGGTCCCCTAATACTGTATCTGTATCATATTAATGTTAAAAAACCTCATAAAGTGAAATTGTTATGCCATGGGACCTTTAAAACCAGGAATAGACAACACTTAAGTCATATCACGATATTGATATATTGCCCAGCCCTAAATGTCCATCACATCTTTTCAAGTAATAACCTAAAGACATGATGCTCACTGACCTTGGGTGGTTTGAAGGGATAATCTGTAGGGAAATGAATAGTCAGGAAAAATACACCGCCTTGATAGGGACTGTCAGGCTGCAGCAGGACAACACAGAAAACACACATTACACACCATTACTCCTCAGAATACTTCACATATTACTCTAATAACTGTTTTAGAAAAGCGCTACAGCCTTTTTAGCCAATTCTGCCATTTCTAACTCATGTATAATCATGTGTTGTATTAATTTGCAATATGTCAGTCTTAAATAAACTGTGTGTGTGTGTGTGTCTGTGTCTTTGCGAGTTTGTCTGTGTGTGTTCATTTGCAATGTGTCCATCTTAAATAAACTGTGTGTGTGTGTGTGTGTGTGTGTGTGTGTGTGTGTGTGTGTGTGTGTGTGTGTGTGTGTGTGTGTGTGTCTGTGTGCGTGTGTCTGTGTGCGTGTGCGTGTGTGTGTTTGTATATGTGTGTTAATTTGCAATGTGTCCGTCTTAAATAAACTGAACTGAATGAATTCATTATGAAAATAATAATAGCTGCAGCTCTATGCAGAAAGTACATAAACTGGGAATACAGGATGTGTGACAAGACATAAATACTTCCTCAAGTGGTGCTAGTCTATTTCTTTTCAGTGTGGAAGTGAAAGTAGGAGGTGGAAGCACATTGACCAGCAAGATTCATTTATTTAGTTCTAGTTTGTGTGTTTGGGTCATGCATCGACCGTAACAAACTGGAATCAGTTACCCCCGAATATCCAGCTGATTAAAGATAAATCTTCAGTCAAGGAGTAAATGCACAGTCCTCTATCTGGCATGCAGATGACAGTTTGAACACAGGAAAGTAACTGTATGAGTCTTGTCTGATTACACTGTTTAAAATATATTCCTATTGTGTTTTATAATTATTTTTCTATAAATAAAAAATAAAAGTTTGTTCAGTGCGAACAGGTTTTAGATTGTGGGTTCTTTATAATGTGATAGTTACAGAACTGAGAGTGACTGATCTCTTGTTTATGAGAAATGTACGTGTGTGTGTCTGTGTGTGTTTGTGTCTATGTGTGTGTATCTGTGTGGTGTGTCTGTGTGTGTGTGTGTCTGTGTGTGTTTGTGTCTATGTGTGTGTATCTGTGTGATGTGTCTGTGTGTTTGCGTGTCTCTGCAGGTGTGTGTATGTCTGTGTGTGTGTGTGTCTGTCTGTTTGCAGGTGTCTCTGTGTGTGTGTGTGTGTGTGTGTGTGTGTCTGTGTGTGTTTGCAGGTGTCTGTGTGTGTGTGTGTGTGTTTGTGGGTCTCTCTGTGTGTGGGTATGCGGGTGTCTGTGTCTGTGTGTGTGTGTGTGTGTGTGTGTGTGTGTGTGTGTGTGTGTGTGTGTGTTTGCGGGTGTCTCTGGATGTGGGTATGCAGGTGACTGTGTGTGTCTGCCTGTTTGTGTGTGTGTGTGTGTGTGTGTGTGTCTGTTTGCAGGTGTCTGTGTGTGTGTGTGTGTATCTGTGTGGTGTGTCTGTGTGTTTGCGTGTCTCTGCGGGTGTGTGTATGTCTGTGTGTGTGTGTATGTCTGTGTGAGTGTGTGTCTGTGTGTATTTGTGTCTGTGTCTGTGTTTGCGGGTGTCTCTGGATGTGTGTATGTGGGTGTGTGTCTGCCTGTTTGTGTGTCTGTGTGTGTTTGCAGGTGTCTGTGTGTGTGTGTGTGTCTGTTTGCAGGTGTCTGTGTCTGTGTGTGTGTGTGTGTGTGTGTCTGTGTCTGTTTGCAGGTGTCTCTGTGTGTGTGTGTGTGTGTGTATGTCCGTGTGTGTGTGTGTGTGTGTGTTTGCAGGTGTCTCTGTGTGTGGGTATGCGAGTGTCTGTGTGTGTGTGTGTCTGTGTCTGCATGTGTGTGTCTGCATGTGTGTGTCTGTGTGTGTGTGTGTTTGTGGGTGTCTCTGTGTGTGGGTATGCGAGTGTCTGTGTGTGTGTGTGTCTGTGTGTGTGTCTGCATGTGTGTGTCTGTGTGCATCTGTCTGTGTATACATGCACATGTATGTATGTGTGTGATAAGTTTATTGCATATTGATGTGATTGTACATGTATTCTTGTAATGGGATGTCTGTGATGTAATGGGATGTTTTGGGATGTTTTGTGATGTAATGGGATGTTTTGTGATGTAATGGGATGTCTGTGATGTAATGGGATGTTTTGGGATGTTTTGTGATGTAATGGGATGTTTTGTGATGTAATGGGATGTTTTGGGATGTTTTGTGATGTAATGGGATGTTTTGTGATGTAATGGGATGTTTTGTGATGTAATGGGATGTTTTGTGATGTAATGGGATGTTTTGTGATGTAATGGGATGTTTTGTGATGTAATGGGATGTTTTGTGTGTCTAGTCTGGACTAACGGGGATCCTTTTAATAAATAAATAGGCTGTTTTACTCTTTCTGATGTACAGCACTCAAGTTCATCTCATTAATGTCATACAAAAAGTGCAACACAAAGACAAGTTAGACAGTTCTGTGCATAGCCTGATAAAAACATTACATCCCTGGGAACTCCAGAATAAAATGGAACTGAGATGTAAATTATCATGAAATCAATCTTTCGATTACATTAATTCTACGAAAACACTGAAGTCAGAGCAGTTTGATACTTACAGGACCCATAATAGTAGCTTGCCAATGAAACACTGGACAAAAGGGAAAAGAGAGGGTTAATAAAGTATATTTACTCCAAGTACTAAGTAAGTAAAGTGTATTTGTACAGCACTTATCACAGACAGTCACAGCAACATGACATCATGACTTTGCCTTTGGACGATGCTGCATCGATAATCGGCCGGCTCATAATCGATTATTTCTGTTTATAATTTAATGTAGGCCTAACAACATTTCTGTTTACATATTCTGGTATGTTTTGCACATTCAGGAGGTGCCATGTGCTCAGTGCTGTCTAGTTTTATTTATCCAAGTTATTTAGTATTAGAGCACTGCAGAATGTTTGGTTTTTGAAGCTTGAAAAGCTACAAATTAAATATCGTGGACACGGACGATGCTGCATCAATAATCGGCCGGCTCATAATCGATTATTTCCGTTTACAGTTTAATGTAGGCCTGACAATATTTCTGTTTACATATTCTGGTAGGTTTTGCACATGCAGGAGGTGCCATGTGCTCAGTGCTGTATAGTTTTATGTTAGGGCTGTGCAATTAATCGAAATCTAATCGTGATCATGATTTCGGCTCCCAATGATCACAAAAACAGAATAATCTATTATTAGACAAACAATTATTTAGCTCATTACGTTTCGCAAAGTAAACTCTTATTTCCTCTTTGTGTTCTGAATGAAAAAATAAAGTTTAAATAGGAAAAGTATTGAGGCAAAGTTCACAGATGTGTGTGTTTTTTTACTGTTGATTTATTTAACTTTTTCCACAGTTTTTTAAGTTCAATAATTACAAGATCTTTCCAGAAGTCAACGAGTAAATTATCGTGATTTCAATATTGACCGAAATAATCGTGATTATATATTTTTTTCACATAATCGACCAGCCCTATTTTATGTATCCAATGTATTTAGTTTTAGAGCACTGCAGAATGTTTGGTTTTTGAAGCTTGAAAAGCTATGAATTAAACATCCTACATGGCTTTAATAGAAAAATGGATTTGATGCATCGTGATGCATCGAGATATCGAATCAAATTGCTGACATGATAATCGTAATCGAATCGAGAGATCAGTGAAGACTCACACCTCTTCTCGCTACGGGGGAAATTCACACGCAATCGCAAGGTAACGTAAGTCAATGGAGGCCAAAACGGCGTCGATAAACACGCTGAAAAGCGAGTATGCGTCTTGATAACACGCCAATAATGGCGTACGAATTGGCGTGGCATACATACGCCACTTTATGACATCGGTCTGCTCACAGAGCAAATACATACAAAATTTAAACAAATTGATAGTCGTAAAAAGCACAATAAATCACAGTAAATCACAATAAATCACAATAAATCACAGTAAAACACAATAAATCACAGTAAATCACAATAAATCACAATAAATCACAGTAAAACACAATAAATCACAGTAAATCACAATAAATCACAGTAAAACACAATAAATCACAGTAAAACACAATAAATCACAGAAAATCACAATAAATCACAGTAAAACACAATAAATCACAGAAAATCACAATAAATCACAGTAAAACATAGTAAATCATAGTAAAACAAAAGCAAAAGATACATCGTAATACAGTCAGCGATGTGGCTGAACGGATGCCTGACTAAAATGCGTCAGGCGTACACGGTTATGTGCGTTATACTAGGTTTGTGAGGAAAAGTAAATGTTAAAAATGATCTTACTGTCTTCCCCGACGGGCCCAGCGGAGCACTGAGCGGGAGGATCTCGGGACAGATCGGTTAGCTCCTGGAAACAGAGAGAAGAAGAAGAAGAAGAAGATGAAAGGTAATGTAAAGATGCAGAAAAGGGGAAATTAAAAATAACCTGTCAACCTTTACACAAGAGCATCCTTCCTTCCTGGAAGCCGTGCAGCTGAAGGAGCTGCTAACTCCGCCCAAACAGCTGATCGATTCACAGGACTCTTCAGAGGAAAGAAAAGCTGCTTCTCATGTCTCTCTCTTTTTTTTTTTTAACCTTTATTTTATTCAGGGAAGGTTGAGTAAGAGGAAGCCTCTCTGATCACACTCACACAAGTGTCCATGTACAGATCAAAACAGCAGCCTACCTGGAGAAAAAGAAAGTGTATATAAACAGGAACAGTATAGCGCTGTCAGCGATAAGATTTACTAAACAACAGCCTTGTCACTGAAAAAATTAACATTTAAATGCTGATGAGAAAAAGAGACAAAAACTGTAAAAAAAATAAAAAAAAATAAAATAAAAAAAGACTAAAACTTGCCTTCTACCTGAAATTAACACCCGACCACATGCCAAATGTGGGTGAATTTTGCCATCGACAGGTAAAACTGTAAATCTACCTGTCACAATGAGAACTAAGGGAGGCGAAGCAGCCCGGCTGAAACAAGCAACCAACTAAAAAGATGAGGATGTTTCAAAGAATGATTGAGATTTCTCTTGGCACAGCTACCAGAACAGTGTTTCCTCTATGTTGATTTGACACTGGCCCCACCCCACGGCAACATTTCGGCAGCCCCACGGTATCAGAAATAGGACTGCATTGTTAGAGCGCATGTCGGAGAATAGCGCGGTCACTCGAGGATAACTAGCCAGTTGAGATGGTGTGTGTACGTCCTTGAGAGCTGTAATTCGTATACCTAATGTTGTCAGTTCATTTAAGCCTGATCTCGCTAATTTAAATTAAGTTAACTGGTGATTTTAGTTGTTTGTGTTCTTCACCTGCGAGCTAAATTGCACATGGCTGTTGATTCCATATAATAGCGAATGCTCAACGCCCTCGCCCACGTTTGTATTTGAGGTGCATTATTTACATGCTGCAGGAGTGACACTGCATTAAGATACAGTACAGGCCCAAAGTTTGGACACACCTTCTCATTCAATGAGTTTCCTTTTTATTTTCATGACTATTTACATTGTAGATTCTCACTGAAGGCATCAAAACTATGAATGAACACATATGGAATTATGTACTTAACAAAAAAGTGTGAAATAACTGAAAACATGTCTTATATTTTAGATTCTTCAAAGTAGCCACCCTTTGCTTTTTGTGATAACTCTGCAAACCCTTGGTGTTCTCTCAATGAGCTTCATGAGGTAGTCACCTGAAATGGTTTTACCTTCACAGGTGTGCTTTGTCAGGGTTCATTAGTGGAATTATTTCCCTTTATTAATACAAAAGCAAAGGGTGGCTACTTTGAAGAATGTAAAATATAAGACATGTTTTCAGTTATTTCTCACTTTTTTGTTAAGTACATAATTCCATATGTGTTCATTCATAGTTTTGATGCCTTCAGTGAGAATCTACAATGTAAATAGTCATGAAAATAAAAAGGAAACACACTGAATGAGAAGGTGTGGCCAAACTTTTGGCCTGTACTGTAATGTAATTAATAGTGGGGTTATGGCTATTTGCTGCAGATTGCTTAGCCTATATGTCAAGATCAAAGATGGCCTCTATAGTAACTCTAACTCAACAAATACAGTTCAATCACAACTGAGAATATGCCTCATTGTTTGTGTGAACAGAGGTGAATAAATATATTAGTTTGTGTTGCAGGGAAGGTTGTGTTGCAGGTTGGAAGCTCAGTTGGAGGCTGCTCAGTAACGCTCAGCCAGCACCGGGAAAGAGACTTCTAATATCCTTCACTGGTCTCGGTCCAGAGACACAGGGTCTGGTGGTCCGGTTTATATAAGGTCTATGGTTCTGAGGCACTTTTTGGACCAACTCGGGGAGACCGATCAGTCCGATGGCCTTTTGTGCAGACGGTCGGCTGTCTGGTTGGTGCGTCAGGGGCTTTAAATACATTTCTGTGCTTCCTTCCCTCTTCACAGGAAGGAAAGCAAGTGAAGGAAACAGGGATGTTAAGGGACGTAGCCTATATGTTATCTCAGGTGTCCATGCTAACGGTTTGTTATTCTGCTTTAAGTAAAATCAGCAGTGAAGGATGTTTTTGTCTCACTGAAGCAACCGAATCTCTTAAAATATCTGTGTCAGATTTGTCTCTCTGCTTGTTGGCGTTTTGCATTTTTAATTTTTCCATTTCCTGTTTGAAACAACAACAACACCAGGTGTCAAAAGGGAAAGTTTAACCACCAACTAAAAAGGGTTAAACTGTTCAACTCCAACGCTCTCGTCAACAGAGAAAATCTCCTTCAGAACAACTCCGTTTGATTTAAAAGTTTTATCTTTTTGTGAAGTCTGTCCTGAAGTCTTTAAGAGTTTTTCTTAAAAAGGTAGCTACCGTTTTCTTTAACCTGGACCTTATGTTCCCATGTTTCTGTGTGTAAGTGACTGATGGGAACAAGCATGTTTAAACTGGGCCAGTATAACCAGTGTAACCGTCAGCTACAGACTGGGCTGCAACGTACAAATGTTCAGCGTCAGTTTCAGTAGAATAAACATCAGAAAAAGTGTCAAAAAAATCTGAAAAAAGGGCAGGAAAAGTGTCAAAAACAGTTGGAAAAAATGTCAGAAAAGTTCAGAAAAAATGTCAGAAAAGTTCAGAAAAAATGTCAAAAAAATGTCAAAAAAAAAAGTGTAGAAAAAACGCCAAGAACACGGCAGGAAAAGTGTCAAGCGAGAAAAAAAACAAATTCTGAGTCTGAAAAAGTGTCAAAAAAATCTGAAAAAATTTCTGGAAAATTATCAATCTTTTTTCTCCAAAAAGTCAGAAAAAGTTTAAGAAAAAAAAAAAAAATGTAGAAAATTTCAGAAAAAGCGTCAGAAACAACCGTAGCGAAGACACGCGGTTGGTTATTGATGTGTAAGCAGCTGGTCTATTTTTACCCAGAAGACTCGGGAGGCCAGATCAGGATATGGAGGGAGGACACATGGCTGCTTATAGGACGACAGGTTTGTATTTCCAGCCTGCAGGTCCATCTGTGTGTGTGTGTGTGTGTGTGTGTGTGTGTGTTGGTATGTGACATACAGGCTTGGCACACGGCTCATCTTTCAGATCGGTCCGACTTTAGGAGGCGAGAAAATGACAGAAACCATTTACTAAAGAACCACAGTCATGTTGCACTGAATATGTCTCCTGGGTTCAACATTAAGGATCATCTATCTATCTATCTATCTATCTATCTACCTACCTGACTATCTATCTATCTATCTACCTACCTACCTACCTACCTGACTATCTATCTACCTGACTATCTATCTATCTATCTATCTATCTATCTATCTATCTATCTATCTACCTACCTACCTACCTGACTATCTATCTATCTATCTACCTGACTATCTATCCACCTATCTACCTATCTATCCACCTATCTATCTATCTATCTATCTACCTACCTACCTACCTGACTATCTATCCACCTACCTATCTATCTATCTATCTATCTATCCACCTACCTACCTACCTATCTATCTATCTATCTACCTGACTATCTATCCACCTATCTACCTATCTATCCACCTATCTATCTATCTATCTACCTACCTACCTACCTGACTATCTATCCACCTACCTATCTATCTATCTATCTATCTATCTATCTATCTATCTATCTATCTATCTATCCACCTACCTATCTATCTATCTATCTATCTATCTATCCACCCACCTACCTACCTACCTACCTACCTATCTATCTATCCACCTACCTATCTATCTACCTATCTATCCACCTACCTATCTATCTATCTACCTACCTATCTATCTATCTACCTACCTATCTATCTACCTACCTACCTACCTACCTATCTATCCACCTACCTATCTATCTATCTACCTACCTATCTATCTATCTACCTACCTATCTACCTACCTACCTACCTACCTACCTACCTATCTATCTATCTATCTATCTATCTATCTATCTACCTACCTACCTACCTACCTACCTACCTACCTACCTACCTACCTATCTATCCACCTATCTATCTAATATTTTTGGACAATGGCAAGTTTTGAATGTGCTGACAGTGTGTCTGCAGTTGTTGCAGACTGCTAACAGAACTGTAGCGGAGCAAAAGCAGTTTTTGATTCAATCACTTTATTGGTTAAATCGGTCAAATTAAACACTGATACAGATAATCCGCAAAATTGCCGAATATCGGACCCCGATTAATCGGTGAGGCCGAGCATTGTTCGATCCCTTGTCTCTCATAGCCAGACCCATGTGGCCACTACGTGACAAACCCTATGGAGCGTACCATGTGTCCAGTACGTGACAAACCCTATGGAGCGTACCATGTGTCCAGTACGTAACAAACCCTATGGAGCGTACCATGTGGCCACTACGTGACAAACCCTATGGAGCGTACCATGTGTCCAGTACGTGACAAACCCTACGGAGCGTACCATGTGTCCAGTACGTGACAAACCCTATGGAGCGTACCATGTGGCCACTATGTGACAAACCCTACGGAGCGTACCATGTGTCCACTACGTGACAAACCCTATGGAGCGTACCATGTGTTCAGTACGTGACAAACCCTATGGAGCGTACCATGTGTCCAGTACGTGACAAACCCTATGGAGCTGCATTCATGTGGCCTACCACGTGACCAACCCTATGGAGCGCACTTATATCCAGTAATGCGTGACAAACCCTACGGAGCTGCACTCATGTGGCCAGTACGTGACAAACCCTATGGAGCGTACCTATGTGTTCAGTAATGCGACAAACCCTATGGAGCGACTCATGTGTCCACCACGTGACCAACCCTATGGAGCGGTATTCATGTGCCCCACGCGACCAACCCTTATGGAGCGCATTCATGTGGCCACCACGCGACAAACCCTATGGAGCGCATTCATGTGTCCACTACGCGACCAACCCTATGGAGCGGCATCATGTGGCTACTCACGTGACCAACCCTATGGAGCGCACATCATGTGCCAACTCACGTAACAAACCCTATGGAGCGTACCATGTGGCCCCCCACGACCAACCCTATGGAGCGTACATGTGTCCACTACGTAACAAACCCTAGGAGCTGCATCATAGTGGCCACTACGTGACCAACCCTATGGAGCCGTACTATGTGTCCACCACGCAACCAACCCTATGGAGCGTACTACGTCACGTGCACGTGACAAACCCTATGGAGCGTACTCATGTGTCCACTACGTGACCAACTCTATGGAGCGCATTCATGTGTCCACTACGTGGACCAACCCTATGGAGCTGCATCATGTGGCCACTACGTGGACCAACCCTATGGAGCGCATCATGTGTCCACTACGCTGACAAACCCTATGGAGCGTACCATGTGTCCACTACGTGACCAACCCTATGTCACCGCATTTCATGGGCCGTACCACGTGACCAACCCTATGGAGCTGCATCATGTGTCCACTAATGGTAACAAACCCTATGGAGCGTACTCATGTGTCCACTACGTAACAAACCCTATGGAGTGCACTATGTGGCCACTACGCGACAAACCCTATGGAGCTGCATCATGTCCACTACGTAACCAACCCTATGGAGCCGTACTATGTGTCCTAACGTGACAAACCCTATGGAGCGTACTATGTGTCCAACTCATGCGACCAACCCTATGGACGGCACTCATGTGGCCACACTACCACGCGACCAAACCCTATGAGCGGCATTCATGTGTCCAACTACGTGACAAACCCTATGGAGCTGCACTCATGTCCACACGTGACAAACCCTATGGAGCTGCATCTATGTGTCCACTACGCGACCAACCCTATGGAGCGGCACTACGTGTCCACTACGTGACAAACCCTATGGAGCGCACTACGTGTCCACTCACGCCCCCCCCCCGCTCATAACAAACCCTATGGAGCGCACTCATGTGTCCACTACGTGACAAACCCTATGGAGCTGCACTATGTGTCCAGTAATGCGACAAACCCTATGGAGCGTACTCATGTGTCTACCACGTGACAAACCCTATGGAGCGTACGTTATGTTCACTACGTGCGACAACCCTATGGAGCCGCATTGTTTTTTTCTCAATACCACACCCATGGAGCTACCATGTGTCCCATGGAGCGCAATTTCATGTCCAATCACGCGACCAACCCTATGGAGTTTATTCTCCTCATGTGTCCACTACACGTGACAAACCCTAGGAGCGTATCTATGTGTCCACACACTACGCACAAACCCTATGGAGCGCACTCATGTGTCCACTACGCTGACACAAACCCTATGGAGCGCACTTCCATGTGTCCACTTCACGCCACAAACCCTATGGAGCGTACCTCCATGTGTCCACCACGTGACAAACCCTATGGACGCGTACCATGTGTCCAGCACGTGACAAACCCCTATGGAGCCCTAATTCATGTGGCCAACCCGTGACAAACCCTATGGAGCGGACTCATGTGTCCACAGACGGACAAACCCTATGGAGCCGCATCATGTGTCCAGAAAAAGCACGTGACAAACCCTATGGAGCCGCACTTCATGTGTCCATAGCCGTACAAACCCTATGGAGCCGCAATTACGTGTCCACTACGCAAAGACTGACAAACCCTATGGAGCGGCATTCATGGGTTCCACCCCCGCTGACCAACCCTATGGAGCCGTACTATGTGTCCAGTACGGCACAAACCCTATGGAGTCAGCCCATGTGGCCAGTAATGCGACAAACCCTATGGAGCGTACTCATGTGTCCACTACGTGACAAACCCTATGGAGCGGCACTATGTGTCCAGTACGCGGACAAACCCTATGGAGCTGTATTCTCGTGGGGCCACTCACGTTGACCAACCCTATAGAGCTGCACTTACGTGCCAATTACGCGACCAACCCTATGGAGCGTATCACGTACGCCACTACATTAACGTGACCAACCCAATGAGCCGTACACGTGTCCATACGTACACTCACGTAACAAACCCTATGGAGCCGCATTTCATGTGTCCACTCACGTGACCAACCCTACATGGAGCTGCATTCATGTGGCCACAATTACCGTGACCAACCACCTACGGAGCGTACTCATGCGTCCACTACCGCGTAACAAACCCTATGGAGCGCACACCATGTGGCCACAATACGGCACAAAACCCCTATGGAGGCGTATCATGTTATTGTACGTATCAGTCCTATGGCACACCAATACGTGACAAACCCTTTGTCACGTAGTGGCCACATGGTACGCTCCATAGGGTTTGTCACGTACTGTTGATCTGAAATGAAGACAGATTCAAAAATGAAAACCCGGCAGCTGATTGGACGAACGCGTCACGTGGGCGTCTGGTTTCTCCGGAAATTCAAAGCCAGACTGTCATGGCTGCTCGTTCAGAATCTGATCTCATATCGGACTAAAATAGTTCACCGAGACATGTTTCTGGAAACATCTGAAGAGAGAAATAGGCTGTGTGTCTCTGTCTCCGTGTGTGTGTGTCTCTGTCTCCGTGTGTGTGTGTGTGTGTGTGTGTGTGTGTGTGTGTCTCTGTGTCTCTTTGTGTCTCTGTGTGTGTGTATCTCTGTGTGTGTGTGCTGTGTGTGTGTGTCTGTGTGTCTCTGTGTGTGTCTCTGTGTGTGTCTCTGTGTGTGTGTCTGTGTGTGTGTGTCTCTGTGTGTGTCTGTGTGTCTCTGTGTGTGTCTCTGTGTGTGTGTCTGTGTGTGTGTGTGTGTCTCTGTGTGTGTCTGTGTGTATGTCTGTGTGTCTGTGTGTGTGTCTGTCTGTGTTTCTCTGTGTCTGTGTGTGTCTATGTCTCTGTGTGTGTGTGTGTGTGTGTTTCTGTGTGTGTGTGTGTCAGTGTCTCTGTGTGTGTGTGTTTGTGTGTGTCTGTGTGTCTCTGTGTCTATGTCTGTGTGTCTGTGTGTCTGTGTGTGTCTGTGTGTGTGTGTGTGTGTCTGTCTGTGTGTCTGTGTGTGTGTCTGTCTGTGTTTCTCTGTGTCTGTGTGTGTCTATGTCTCTGTGTGTGTGTGTTTCTGTGTGTGTGTGTGTCAGTGTCTCTGTGTGTGTGTGTGTGTCTGTGTGTGTCTCTGTGCGTGTGTCTGTCTGTGTTTCTGTGTGTGTGTGTGTCAGTGTCTCTGTGTGTGTGTGTGTGTATCGGTGTGTGTGTGTCTCTGTGTGTCTGTGTTTGTGTGTGTCTGTGTTTGTGTGTCTCTGTCTCTGTGTGTGTCTCTGTGTGTGTGTGTGTGTCTCTGTGTGTGTCTCTGTGTGTGTGTGTCTGTGTGTGTGTGTGTGCAGTTGCTGAATCTGTCTACATTTCAGATCAACAAAGGTCAGTTTAAAAGATTTTCATCAGACTTTGAGAGACTCTAGTCACGCTCGTCACTCCACCAATCAGATTGGTCGTTGAGTCCGACTGCCCGCCCTCCGATTCAACAAGTCAAATCGGCCAAAATGACCGACGACAGCACGAAACGCACCGAACAGACTCCAGTCACCGACCTTGCCAGACTGTCCGACGGCCGATTATCGTCTCGGTGTGCCGGCCCTTTAAGACAATTATCTGTTGTATTAAAGAGTTTTTTTTAATTTTTTTTAATGTTATGTTAAAATATGCAAATTAGGCATTTTGTAATGCTAACTTTTGGCAAATTTGGGAGAAATCTACAGACACAAATTAGCCTGGGTAAACCCTGACAAACTTCTGGCAAATTTGAGGTTTGCTCTGCAAGTCAGTCTGGCCCAAGAGCCCATTTCCAATGTCCCCAAAATCCAGGCACCAATCACAACCGTTGAGGAGGGCTCTACACCAATCACAACCGTTGAGGAGGGCTCTACACCAATCACAACCGTTGAGGAGGGCTCTACACCAATCACAACCGTTGAGGCGGGCTCTACACCAATCACAACAGTTGAGGCGGGCTCTACACCAATCACAACAGTTGAGGAGGGCTCTACACCAATCACAACCGCTGAGGAGGGCTCTACACCAATCACAACCGCTGAGGAGGGCTCTACACCAATCACAACCGCTGAGGAGGGCTCTACACCAATCACAACCGCTGAGGAGGGCTCTACACCAATCACAACCGCTGAGGAGGGCCTCTACACCAATCACAACAGTTGAGGCGGGGTTTCTACACCAATCACAACAGTTGAGGAGGGCTCTACACCAATCACAACCGCTGAGGAGGGCTTCTACACCAATCACAACCGCTGAGGAGGGCTTCTACACCAATCACAACCGTTGAGGAGGGCTCTCTACACCAATCACAAACGTTGAGGAGGGCCCTACACCAATCACAACCGCTGAGGAGGGCTCTACACCAATCACAACCGCTGAGGAGGGCTCTACACCAATCACAACCGTTGAGGCGGGCTCTACACCAATCACAACAGTTGAGGCGGGCTCTACACCAATCACAACAGTTGAGGAGGGCTCTACACCAATCACAACCGCTGAGGAGGGCTCTACACCAAATCACAACCGCTGAGGAGGGCTCTACACCAATCACAACCGGCTGAGGAGGGCTCTACACCAATCACAACCGTTGAGGGGGCCTACACCAATCACAACCGCTGAGGGGGCTCTACACCAATCACAAGCGTTGAGGGGCTCTACACCAATCACAACCGTTGAGGAGGGCTCTACACCAATCACAACCGTTGAGGAGGGCTCTACACCAATCACAACCGTTGAGGAGGGCTCTACACCAATCACAACCGCTGAGGAGGGCTCTACACCAATCACAACCGCTGAGGAGGGCTCTACACCAATCACAACCGCTGAGGAGGGCTCTACACCAATCACAACCGTTGAGGAGGGCTCTACACCAATCACAACCGTTGAGGAGGGCTCTACACCAATCACAACCGTTGAGGAGGGCTCTACACCAATCACAACCGTTGAGGCGGGCTCTACACCAATCACAACCGCTGAGGAGGGCTCTACACCAATCGTGTTACCACTTGTGTTAATAGCCAAAGTGTAGTAAAATAAACACCTTGGTGTATTTTAGAGGTTTTCTTCCACTGGTCTGAAAGAAGACATGTTACAGAAGAAACATGTCATGTTTGGCTTCTCCTTAAATGAGTGAATCTGAAAACTTTTTCACGGACCGACTGGCAGAGAGCCACTGACCACTGGGGGGGTCCCCGAACCCCACTTTGAGACTCCCTGAGCTGGCCTGAAGCTAAAGCTAACACCGGGTTACTCTGTCATTTGACACATTGAGGGCTTCTGACACAAAACCTGTTTCACGTTAACACACAAAACATACAGTAGTTAAAATGTCTCACACCAAACTAAAATATGGCTGTTTGACGTTGTTACGTCAAATGTTGTCTCACACCAAACTCCAGCTAAAAATCAGACGATTTAACGTTACGTCAAATGTTGTCTCACACCAAACTCCAGCTAAAAATCAGACGATTTAACGTTACGTCAAACGTTGTCTCACACCAAGCTCCAGCTAAAATATGTCTGTTTGACGTTGTTACGTCAAATGTCACGAAACCAAACTCCAGCTAAAATATGTCTGTTTGACGTCGTTACGTCAAATGTTGTCTCACACCAAACTCCAGCTAAAATCTGGCTGTTTGACGTCGTTACGTCAAATGTTGTCTCACACCAAACTCCAGCTAAAAATCTGACCGTTTAACGTTACGTCGAATGTTGTGTCGTCATCGGCAGCAGCTGCCGGACAAGCTAACGCTGCTAGCCAACGAGCTAACGGCACAGAAACATGTCATTAAAGCCACAAACGACAGACTCTGATGTTAATTAAATGTGGGGGGTGGGAAAGGGAAGTCCGTTACCTTGGTAATTCGTTTTAAAGCCATTGTGTCTGCGTGAAGGGACCGGCTGTCGAGGTGGAGGAGGTGGAGGAGGAGGGCAGGCCAGCTAGGTGATGCTAACTAACTAGCATCTAGGACTCTGCTAGCTTTTGTAGTTTCAGGCGCTAAGCTAAGATAGCTGTGATATACACATACGTCGGTTAAACTACAACTGTTTTTGTTGAATCTCGTCTTTTTTTTTCACGAACTTATGGCTCTCAAGTCTGGAGAATCTCCAGCACGTCAGCCCTGACTTTAGGCTGACACACGAATAACGAACCGGAGAGACCGCAGCAGCTCAAAATGTCTTCCGTTCACACAGAGAGCTGAAAACCGTTGGGAGGTCTCACTCTGACGCTGTTTCCAGGCACCAGAGCAACTGTCACAGAACCGATAGGAGGTCTCACTCTGACGCTGTTTCCAGGCACCAGAGAAACTGTCACAGAACCGATAGGAGGTCTCACTCTGACGCTGTTTCCAGGCACCAGAGAAACTGTCACAGAACCGATAGGAGGTCTCACTCTGATGCTGTTCCAAGGCACCAGAGCAACTGTCACAGAACCGTTGGGAGGTCTCACTCTGTAGGAGGAGGTCTCACTCTGACCCTGTTTCCAGGAACCAGAGCAACTGTCACAGAACCGATAGGAGGTCTCACTCCGACGCTGTTTCAGGGCACCAAAGCAACTGTCAGAACCGATAGGAGGTCTCACTCTGATGCTGTTCCAAGGCACCAGAGCAACTGTCACAGAACCGTTGGGAGGTCTCACTCTGTAGGAGGAGGTCTCACTCTGACCCTGTTTCCAGGAACCAGAGCAACTGTCACAGAACCGATAGGAGGTCTCACTCTGACGCTGTTTCAAGCACCAGAGCAACTGTCACAGAACCGATAGGAGGTCTCACTCTGACCCTGTTTCAAGCACCAGAGCAACTGTCACAGAACCGATAGGAGGTCTCACTCCGACCTGTTTTAAGGAACCAAAGCAACTGTCACAGAACCGATAGGAGGTCTCACTCTGACGCTGTTTCAAGCACCAGAGCAACTGTCACAGAACCGATAGGAGGTCTCACTCTGACGCTGTTTCAAGCACCAGAGCAACTGTCACAGAACCGATAAGATGGCTGACTCTGACGCTTATTTACTTTTATTTTATTTTTTTTACTGTAAATTGTATTTTTATTTCAATTTTCCATTATTTTATTTCAATTTATTTATTTTTTAATCCTTTTTGAATTGTTTTACTTACATTTTCATTTATTACTAATATATTTCTTTTATTTCATTTCCCTTAATTCCTTTTGTGTACTTTATTTAAAATTATTTTACTTATATATTTTACTTTATATATTGTTTTCTTTTCTCACTTTTTTATAAAAAATAAAATAAAAACAAGTATTTAAATGTTTAAATTGCAACAAAACAATAGGCAATATGACAGAACAAAGCATATAAAAGTCACACTAAAGGTAGAAAAAAAACTAAATACTAAAATAGGCAGAAACATGTGTAATAAGTCTTTTTAGGAGAACATCTGATACATTTTGAATTAAGTAGAAGTACCGGCTGCAGTTGCAGTTATAAATAACCAAACTCTACAAGTGTTTATTTATATAAAAACAACTTTATTTAAAAAATACATCCTATAAAAAGATGGTGTAGAACTGTACAGTGCAGGGCCAAGATATAAATATCAGAGAGAAGCTTTCGTTTCACACAGAGAGAAAAAGACTACAACTCCTCACAGCTCTGGACTTCCTTTCCCACAATGCTTTGCATTATGTGTCAAAGCTTGGCTAAACCGTGAGATGTGGTTCTGCGGAAGCTCCACGCAGAGCTTTCACCGCAAGTGGCCTGAAGTTTATACTTGTGCGTTGGTGTGTGCGTTGATCTCTTAGCGGGGCCGGCATGTGTGTGTGTCTGTGTGTGTGTGTGTGTGTGTGTGTGTGTGTGTGTTTGTTTGCATGTGTCTGTGTGTGGCTGTGTGTGTGTGTGTGTTTGTGTGTATGCCTGCATGTGTCTGTGGCTGTGTGTGTGTGGAATGAGTGTGTGTGTGTGTGTGTGCGCGTGCATGTGTCTGTGCGGAATGAGTGTGTGTGTGTGTGTGTGTGTGCGTGTGTTTGTCTGTGTGTATGTGTGCATGTGTGTGTGGCTGTGTGTCTGTGAGGAGTGTGTGTGTCTGTGTGTGTTTGTGTGTGTATGTGTGCATGCATGTGTGGCTGTGTGTGTGTGTGTGTGTAATGAGAGTGTGTGTGTGTCTGTGTGTGTGTGTAATGAGAGTGTGTGTGTCTGTGTGTGTGTGTGTGTGTGTGTGTATGTATGTGTGCATGCGTGCGTGTGTGTGGAATGAGAGTGTGTGTGTGTGTGTGTTTGTCTGTGTGTGTGCATGTGTCTGCATGCATGTGCGTGCGTGTGTGTGTCTGTGTGTGGTAGAGAGAGTGAGAGAGTGCCGGTGATTCTCTCCAGAGTGAGTAGTGACTCTAGAGTCCTAGTGAGAGAACCAAAGAGTCTCCTCCTGTTCTTTCTGACCAGGGGGGAGATCTGGAGAAGGAGAAGTTCACCCTCTCATGATCTCATGTTGTTCATGGAGAAGGAGAACCAGGAAATGAGTCGGGGGGGGGAGAAATACAACGCTACATGTTCTTAAATTTTCCCGGCAACTCCACGTACCTACAGTACGTAGCCACGGCCTAGATTTACCGCAGAACCATAAATCACGCTTCAGTCTTTGTGCTAAAATATATGAATCTTATTCTCTCATCAGAGGAACACAGAACAGACCGAAGATACAGGAAAAACATTGGTTTTTATTTATTAACATGTTCATTAAGTTTCTGTTTTTACGAAAACCTTTTCAGTGGCGAGACGGACAGAAAACAAATGGCCCTTACTTAGAATTCAAAAACAGTAAATAAATCAATCTTTAAAACGTGCACACTCAAAGGACAGTTTCAGAGTTTTCCAAGTCTGTCTTTATACCTTATTCACGTTCCTATGTGAAGAGTTGTTGCTGTTCATCCTGACTGTAAAGTCAGATGTCTTTATAAAAAGGACCAAGCTGGAGGCAGAACTTTATATTTCATGAACACACTCCCTCAGTGTGTTTACATGCACAGCAGTAACTACAGTATTTTCTATAAGTCGCACTTTTTTGTCCTGCTTTGGCTGGTCCTGCGACTTATAGTCAGGTGCGACTCATATATCAAAATATATATAATTTAACATGTTTTTAAATGTTAATTCATACTGAAAACATCACCGTCTACAGCCACGAGAGGGCGCTCTAGGCTTGGGACGACTAGGGCTGTGCTCGATTGAAGAACTTAGTCGACTAACACTCATTCAACTGTACCGACTAATCGATTTTAATCGACAGATCTGTAAATCTGAGTTTCTCCACTAAGAGTCATGCTAAAAGCACCACTTTAATTCTTGTGTTTACCAGAGATGAGCTCGTACGTTTCTTGGAAATAAGTCATTCAGCATGAAAACAGCATCAGACATGACTAATGGAGTAAAGAGATCTAAGTTGACTAAGACCAAAACCACCGATTAGTCGACTAATCCACTAAGAGGGAGCAGCACTAGTGACAACTATATGCTGCTGATAACAAACTGCAGGTAGTAAAACATGCAGCCGAAAACGGTAATCGAGCAGCAGAAAGAAAGTTTGAAATGAGAGAGAAACTTGTGAGGGAGACTGGCGAAAAGGTGACTCTTACTGCAATGAAGAAAACAAAGAAAGCTAATCGGCTAATCGCGGGCTGAAAGCCAGATGGTCAGAGGTGGAGGAAGGAGTCCACAGATGGGGGCTTGAACCCCGTGCTGCAGGGAGTGGCTGGTCAACGGTGCAGTAACATCTCCACGCCCTGGTAGCTAGTTGTTCTGGGTGCTATTGTGTAGTTGAATAACTGTTAATGTGTTACGTTAACATACCGGACACCTATTGTATTCAGCCTGTTGTTGTGCGCTATTGTGTAGTTGAATAACTTGCCTTTCCAGATTAAATGTCTGTTCTTGGTCTTGGATTTTGTGAAATAAATGCGATTTATAGTCCGGGAAATTTAAAATACACGCGTTATGGCAGTTCTACCCGGGTACACGAGCAGGAAGAATGACGGGAGTAAAGGTTGTGGTTAGAAGGAATAAAGGTACGCAGTTTAGCCGAGAAACGGCACCGATGACGGTTAAGTTTAGGCACCAAAAACGACAAGTTTAGTTTATGGAAAAAGATGGTCGTTTGGGTTATAAAACACTAACGAGGTGAAAGGGTTAATATATTATTATATTAGATTAGATTTTGCAAGGGCGTTACTTTGGGTTCAACATTTAAAAAAAAAAAAAAAAAAAAAAAAAAAGGGACAAAAACCTCAAAAAGAAAATTATCTGAAAAAAAGCACCAAAAACTTCAGAAAAAACACCAAAACGCACAGTAAAAAAAAAACAAAAAACGTAAAAAAAAAAAAAAAACTGTCCAATTTTTTTTCTAAAGCACCAAAAACGTTGAATAAAAGCAGCAAAAAGGTTGGAAAAAGGTACAAAAACTTTGAAAGATGCCCAGTTTTCATTATCGTCCTCCCCATAAATTACACCTATGAGATGTTGCGTAACTTCTGGCCATAGCTGTACCCCTTCTACCCACAACTACGTACAACTGGGCCACGTTCAACCCCGACAAAACGTAGCAACGCGTTTATTTAAACTTTGCGTTGAACACAGCGGTGTGTGCGCTCTGCCTTTTTATTACCACGACTTTACAGACACCTCTCTGCTGATTGGGTATCACCTGGGACAATAAACGAGAGAAAACAACCTAACTTAAAGGGTACCTACTGTTGTTTTAAATATGGACCCTATGGTCCTGTGTGTTTCTGTGTCTCAGTGAGTGATGGGAACAACAGTCTTTGACATCGGTCCAGTATTAAGAGAGATCTCTGCAGTCGGCAGCAGCGAAACAAGCTGCAATGTGAGTTAATAGTAATCGTCCAGCTTGTGTTTACCTTCACTAGTTCTTTTAAATCTAAGCTAAAGACCTATCTTTTTGATGTTGCTTTTCTTTAAATAATCTATTAACTTTAATTTCTTATACTGCACTATCAATTTTATTCTTGTCTTTTAATGTTTTTAAATTTGTTTATTAATGTTTTTAAATTGTTTTAAATTGTTTTTCTAACTGCTCTTTAATGTTTCATGTAAAGCACTTTGAATTGCCCTGTTGCTGAAATGTGCTCTACAAATAAAGCTGCCTTGCCCTGCCTTAACTAAAGTTGTGTTTTTGCCGCTGACAGACTCAGATTATTATTCTAAGAGTCTGACAGCACACTGCTTGATGCCTGAAGAGACTGATTTTAGCCTTCAAACTTATGGATCTTTTACTCAAACTTGACTGCATCGGTCTTCAGTCTGACTGAACTCTCAGATTACAGAAGTTTAAGATTATTTTCAGAAAAACCCTAACTAGATCTGCTGCTCTCTCTCTCTCTCTCTCTCTCTGAGTGTGTTCACATGCACAGCAGTAACCAGGTTCGGCCAGTTCTCCCAGTATAAATGAGCGGGGGATCAGGTTCAGGGCTGCTGTGCGGGCGGGCGGTTTTGTTTTGCGTCTTTTTAGTCAGAGATTTAGGTTTTTCCTCTGTGGGTGCATCAAACATTTTTTGCATTTCAGCACCTTAGGAAATGGACAGCGGCCGACACAAACAACATATTTACTCAATAACAGAGCCATGAAGAAGGCTCTCTCTCAACTTCTCACAGATACAGACAGGATTGGAGAGTACATGTCATTACATGTCATTTAGCTGACGCTTTAGATAACGTATTTATAAGCTATATAGAAAGAATAATTTGTAAATCTATCCATTGAACTCTTGCAGTACTTTTCATTCCGTCTTTTTTATATTGCCTCATTATATTTTTTCTACAGAGTTTCACTTCAAAACGTTCGGCGACAATCTCAGATCAGAAGAAAACCTATCCAGGTTTTTAATGTCTGTTCATGTTTTTTTGGAGGACTGTTTGTGCCAAAACTATCTTTAGTTTAACACGCCTCTTGAGCAACTAGAGGTTAAGTGTCTTGCTCAGGGACACACTGGTTGATGTATCACAGTGGGAATTGAACCCAGGACTCCCACACCAAAAGGCATGAGTCCTATCCACTGCTCCATCACCACCCACAGACATGAAAAGTTTAACGGACATGTAACCGCGATCAGCTTTGTGGGAAATTAAGAATCTCTCTGCACTTGGTGGTGGACGTCCATGCACTCGCATCATTAGGTTTTAGAGTTTTTATGTGATTGTTGCGGGGCAAAAATCCTCGATTATTCGGCACGTTTTCTTAAAAAATGCGATGGAATATGCTATATATGATATTTATGCAATTTTATGCGATGAAATTGCAGTTTGATGAAAAAGAGAGAAAACAGGGTAAAATGGCTGCTCTTGTGTGAAGTAAACGCAACATGTTTCAACTTTCTGCTAACATATGTTACGGGACTTTCCTGCAACGAAAATGCAGGGATTATGAAATCATGTAAGCCCCAAATATTTTGCGCGGAAATCGGGCAATTTATGCGGCGAAAGTGCGGCATATTTGCTGTGATTGGTGGATAGGATACGGAGCAAGGGGACTGACAGCGACATAACCAATAACTTGTCGTCCATCCAGGTCAAAAGTGAAATTGAATTTTTTTGGAGCTTTCCAGCGTTTTGGGCTCTTTTTTTTTGTGCTTTTGACACTTTTTTAAAACGTTTTTGTCACTTTTTTTCAACGTTTTATTTTTAAATTCATGGTCAGTAAACCTAATTTATATGACATTATACCTAATTTTTGATTTAAAAAAAGCAGAAATTATGAATTAGTTTGACTAATAGTTAAGATCAAAGGATGTTGAGTGAATCATAGACTGGTTCATGTCAAAGTTTGGTCACGATACTGTTTTAAAACCATTTAAAAACACCCAAAATTCAATAAAAGTAATTAATTAATTCTACGTGCAAAGACCATCCATGCATCAGTGTTATATTTGGGCATTTTGGTTCAAAGAGACCCATATTTCTGATATAAAAACTTTGAAAAGGGGTCAAAGGACTCAGACAGCCAGGCTCTCGTTGGCTAGCTGTTAGCCAATCAGATTCAAACAGCTTAGCTTGTTGAATATTAATGAGAACTGGCACAAATCGAGCCGAGTCTTCCTGCAGGCTTTCTATACCACGCTAGAATGGCTTGAAACAAGGTAACCATGGTTACAGAGTCCATGGTAGACCTTCAGACATCACCACAAAGTCATGACATACTTGTGGCAGGGCATCTTTAAACTGCATGTAAACACACTGACAGTGGAGTTTGTGTTATGAACAGATCTTTTCACAGCCAGTTTAAACCCAGAGGAATCAAACACCAACATCTCTTCACTTGTGGGTTATATCAAAGGTCCCATGACATGGTGCTCTTTGGATTGTTTTATATACAGTACAGGCCAAAAGTTTGGACACACCTTCTCATTCAATGTGTTTCCTTTTTATTTTCATGACTATTTACATTGTAGATTCTCACTGAAGGCATCAAAACTATGAATGAACACATATGGAATTATGTTCTTAACAGAAAAGTGTGAAATAACTAAAAACATGTCTTATATTTTAGATTCTTCAAAGTAGCCACCCTTTGCTTTTTTTATTAATAAGGGAAAAACTTCCACTAATGAACCCTGACAAAGCACACCTGTGAAGGTAAAACCATTTCAGGTGACTACCTCATGAAGCTCATTGAGAGAACACCAAGGGTTTGCAGAGTTATCAAAAAAGCAAAGGGTGGCTACTTTGAGGAATCTAAAATATAAGACATGTTTTCAGTTATTCCCACTTTTCAGTAAATAATAATTAATGTGTTTATTATAGTTTTTATGTTTTGTGAGCATCTACAATGTAAATAGTCATGAAAATAAAGAAACACATTGAATGAGAAGGTGTGTCCAAACTTTTGGCCTATGCTGTAGACCTTATTGGTCCCCTAACTGTACTGTATCTGAAGTCTCTTTCCCGAAATTTAGCCTTGTGTGCAGAATTCCAGCCACTAGAGTCAGTCCCACAATGAGCTTTCCTTAGGATGTGCCATTTCTGTGTCTGTAGCTATTGAGCTATCTCCTTATGACCTCATAAGGAGAAGATTCCTGATTGGTCCATCTGAGCTTTCATTTTCTCAAAGGCAGAGCAGGATACCCAGGGCTCAGTTTACACCTATCACCATTTCTAGCCACTGGGGGGCCATAGGCAGGCTGGGGGAACTCATATTAATGTTAAAAAAAAAAACTCATAAAGTGACATTTTCATGCCATGGGACCTTTAAGACAGATTTGAAACAATGTGAACCGCTACTTTAAGGGCACATTTCTTTACAATCATTTGAGTATTAATAGCACCTCCCCCCCCCATCCTCTAAAAACTAACTTCAGGTTTAAAGTCTGAAGACGTAGCTGCTAAAAAAAAAATAAAAAAATCCACCGTCCACTTTATCTGTTCGCTCAGCATCCAAAAATATCAAAATATCAAATATTTTCCTACGGACGTGACATTTCAGACTCTCTGGTTGTACTCTTTGGGTGAATTAGTCCTTTTAAAATAACTGATTTCCTCTTCAGAGGAACTAAATCACAGATTTACATTCTTTTGGGTGAGCTGTTGGGAGTGTAGTGTGGGCTGAGAACCATTAAAAATCCAATATATGTTTTTGATTTTGAACATGTTTCCTGTGTCATCAGGTTAAAAAAATAAAATAAAAAATAAACACATTTAATTAAAAACAAGTTAAAATGTTTGTGAAGAAAACCACTCAGCCCGGGAAAACTGGAGCCAGGGATTAATCAACCAATCAGCGGATGGGATGGATTGTGTTTGTTTGTTGTTGTTGTTGTCAAACCCAAGTGGAGACGAGCCAATGAGGCGTTCACGCTGTGGACAGCTCCACGCCGCTGTCACAGACCCCGCTGTCGAGCCGAACGTCCGCCTTCAGATCCTGAACCGGAGATTGACCTGCAGAGAGACAGACCACAGCTGAGCGATGCAGGTATACAGCACAGAGGCCAAAAGTTTGGACACACCTTCTCATTCAATGTGTTTCCTTTTTATTTTCATGAATATTTAC
>NC_053121.1:37719086-37721586 GCF_010015445.1 Perca fluviatilis | reverse complement strand
GTGTTGTGGTGTGTGTTGGTAGTGTGTTGTGTGTGTGGTGTGTGTTGTGTGTGTAGTGTTGTGTGTGTGTGTGTGTTGTGTGTGTATGTGTGTGTGTGTGTGTTGTGTGTGTGTTTTATTTTTGTGTGTTGGTGTTGTGTGTGTATGTGTTATGTTTTTGTGTTTTTTTTTAGTGTGTATATGTGTGTTTGTTGTGTGTTTTTTTGTGTGTTGTATGTGTTTGTGTATTGTTGTGTTTTGTTGTGTGTTGTGTGTGTATTTTATTGTGTGTTTGGTTGTGTGTGTGTGTTGTGTTGGTGATGTGTGTTTTTTAGTGTGTATTGTGTGTGTGTGGTGATGTGTTGTGTGCTGTGTGTATGTGTGTGTGTGTAGTGTGTGTGTGTGTGTGTGTGTGTGTGTGTTGTGTGTGTTTTGTACGTGTGTTGTGTTGAGTGTGTGTGTGTGTATGTGTTGATTTGAGTGTGTGTTGTGTTTAGTGTGTATATGTGTGTGTGTAGAGTGAGTGTGTTGTGTGCATGTAGTGTTTTATTTTTTTATTTTATCCTTTATTTTACCAGGTGATGTCCCATTGAGATAGTCAAATCTCTTTTACAAGGGAGCCCTGGAGCAACAGTACACAAGTTACACAGAATCACAAAAACAGACACAGCAAACAAAACTGATTTACAGTACATGTAAAACAATTTAAAATAACATAAAGGGGCTATTGAAACATGTGCATTGTTCAAATTTCGATTGTTTAAGTAATTGTTTAAAATGTTTAAGTGGGATGAGGAACAAGCTTCATAACATTTTGGAATGAGATTCAACACCAAGGGACAGCATAACTAAAACAGTCTTATCAAATTCTGTTGTTACCGTGGGATATTTGAGTGTATGTGTCGTATTAGTGTGTGTTGTTTGTGTGTGTATTATTTGTGTTATTTGTGTTGTGTGTGTGTGTGTATATATGTGTTGTTTTGTGTGTGTTATGTTTAGTGTGTATGTGTGTATGTGTGTAGTGGTGTGTGTTGTGTGCTGTAGTGTATGTGGCGTGTGTGTGTGAGTGTGTATGTGTGTGTGTGTGTTGTGTGTGTGTTGTTTGTGTTTTTTGCGTGTGTTGTGTGTTTTGTTGATAGATCTGTGTGTGTGTGTTTTTTTGTCGTGTGTTGGTGTGTGTGTGTGTTATATGTGTTGATTGAGTGTGTGTGTTATGTGTTTGTGTATGTGTGTGTATTTTGTAGAGTGTGTGTTGTGTTGCATGTAATTATTATGTAGTGTGTGTGTGTGTGTGTATTTTTGTTATTATTATTATTGTGTTTTTGTGTGTTGTGTGTGTGTGTGTGTTTTTGTGCGTCGTGTTATTGTGTTTTTGTGTGTCTGTGTGTGTGTTTTTGTGCGTGTGTTGAGTGTGTGTGTGTGTATATGTGTTGAGTGTGTGTTGTGTTTAGTGTGTATGTGTGTGTAGAGTGTGTGTTGTGTGCATGTAGTGTATGTAGCGTGTGTGTGTAGTGTGTATGTGTGTGTGTGTGTGGTGTGTGCGTGTTGTGTGTGTGTTTTGTGCGTGTTGTGTGTTTTTTGTGTGCGTCTGTGTGTGTGTTTTTGTGCGTGTGTTGAGTGTGTGTGTGTGTATATGTGTTGATTTGAGTGTGTGTGTTGTGTTTAGTGTGTATGTGTGTGTTAGAGTGTGTATTTGTGTATGTAGTGTATGTGCGTGTGTGTATGTGTAGTGTGTTTATGTATTGTATTATTATTGTGGTGTGTGTTGTGTGTGTTTTATGCGTGCGTGTTGTGTGTGTGTTTTTGTATATGTGTGTGTGTTTTTGTGCGTGTGTTGGTGTGTGTTTGTGTGTAGTGTGTTGATTTGATGTGTTATTTGTGTTTAGTGTGTATGTGTGTTATTGTGTGTGTGTAGAGTGTGTTGTGTGCTGTGTGTATGTAAGCGTGTGTGTGTATTTGTGTGTGTGTTTGTGTGGTGTGTTGTGTGTTGTGTGTGTTTTATTATGTGTTTTTATTGTGTTTTTTGTGTGCGTCTGTGTGTGTGTTTTTGTGCGTGTGTTGAGTGTGTGTGTGTGTATATGTGTTGATTTGAGTGCGTGTGTTGTGTTTAGTGTGTATGTGTGTGTAGAGTGTGTGTTGTGTGCATGTAGTGTATGTAGCGTGTGTGTGTAGTGTGTATGTGTGTGTGTGTGTGTGTGTGTGCGTGTTGTGTGTGTGTGTGTGTTTTTGTGCGTGCGTGTTGTGTGTTTTTTGTGTGCGTCTGTGTGTGTGTTTTTGTGCGTGTGTTGAGTGTGTGTGTGTATATGTGTTGATTTGAGTGTGTGTGTTGTGTTTAGTGTGTATGTGTGTGTAGAGTGTGTGTTGTGTGCATGTAGTGTATGTAGCGTGTGTGTGTAGTGTGTATGTGTGTGTGTGTGTGTGGTGTGTGCGTGTTGTGTGTTTTATTAGCATTATTGTGAAATTGTGTGTGTGTGTGTGTGTGTGTGTGTGTGTGTGTGTGTGTGTGACAGTGACTTTCACG
>NC_053121.1:37703678-37711178 GCF_010015445.1 Perca fluviatilis | reverse complement strand
CTGAAGTCTCTTTTATATAGACCTTAGTGGTCCCCTAATACTGTATCTGAAGTCTCTTTTATATAGGCCATAGTGGTCCCCTAATACTGTATCTGAAGTCTCTTTTATATAGACCTTAGTGGTCCCCTAATACTGTATCTGAAGTCTGAAGGTGGAGGGTGGGGGTGTGTCCTTGACCAAGTGCCAAAAAACTGTTTTTTGCATCTCTCCATCACATCTTTTATTGATTATGTGTATATTAATCTGTAGTATTAATACATGTGTAAACCAATAAACTAAAGAGAGATCTAAAAGTTCTCCCTGAGTGGATTAAAGTCTAAATTCAGAATTAAGAGTGAAATATCAGCAGTTGACTCGTACCTCCGTGTGCTTCTGGCTCGTCCACACAGACCCCTCCATCCTCAGTCGTCTCCCCCCCCCCCCCGCCCCCCCCCGGGGGGGGGGGGCCCCCCCCCCCCCCCCCCCCCGGCCCCCCAGCAGGGCGGCCGCCCGTCCCCCCCCCCCCCCGCCCCCCCAAACACAAAAAAAAAAAATTTTTTTGTTTTTTTTTTTAGTTTGGTTTTTTTTTTTTTTATTTTATAATTCAAACTAAAACCATACCCCCCCCCCCCCCCCACAAAAACAAACACCCCCCCCTATTAAAAAAAAAAAAAAAAAAAAAAAAAAAAAATAACAAAAAAAAAAAAAAAAAAAAAAAAAAAATAAAAAAAAATAAATTAAAAAAAAGATATCAAACTAAAAAGATATAGCCGGATAGCTGAACATCTTGTGAACATTTTAAAGTTTGTTTGGCGTCTGTAGGTGAAAGTATGAAGGAGCTGAAAATTTTGGGAGCGGAAGAAGATTTTAAGAATTTGAAGCATGCTCTCATTGACTTCAATGTTAAAAAAAAAAAAAAAAAAAAGTGTTAAAAAGCTTAATATTTTAAAAAGTATAAATAGTAAAAAAAAAGTTGAAGAAGTCCCATAATTAGCTGAAAGAGCTGAACATTTTAAAAGTTGATAATTGTGCTTTCTTTTGGTTAAGATCAGGGGGAGAAAAAAACTTCTAAGATTAAAGTCGTAAATTTATGAAAAAAAAAAAAAGAACTCAGATATTCTCTGAGATTAAAGTCGTAAATTTGGAATTGGAAAGTCATCCAGTGGGCCTGATTAGACCCTTTGACGGGCCGATTCTGGCCCGCGGGCCGTGGTTTAGATGAAGGTTAGTGTTGGCATAAAAGAAAACCGACTGCAGAAGCTGAAAAGAGTCCCATGGGGAGTTTTCTTAGGGCGCTTTCACACCTGTAGTTTGGTAGACTCGCAGTGTAGCCGGCCCTTTAAGAGGGTCGAAAACAAACAGTACGTGTAAGTGTTATTTCTCACCGTGTTTGATGCCGCCTCCTCCTCCTCCTCCTCCTCCTCCTCCTCCTCCCAGACCAGCTGAGTATCCTGTAGAGAAACCTCCACCTCCTCCTACTCCTCCTCCATAGTTGTAGGTACTGAAGCCCTGGAAGTAACCTGGTGGATAAATCAAACACACCCACAACATCAGAGAGTGACACAAGAGCTGTGTTGGAAACTGTTCCCCATCACAGAAACAGTTCCCTATATAGTGTGTTCACCATTTTGTAGAGGTGTTCCAATTCGCCGCTGTTAATTTCATTCACTATATAGACCACTATAAAATACCCACAATGCACTGCTCATTTGAGTGTAACAAATGATGTACCCTACATGTTACTCCCGTGTGTGTGTGTGTGTGTGTGTGTGTGTGTGTGTGTGTGTGTATCTATCTATCTATCTATCTATCTATCTATATATATATATATATATATATATTCCTGTACTATACGGTAATTCCTCTACTGTGTGACAGTAAGTCTCGTGGTTATGACCCAATCGTTAGCCTATTGTTATAAAGAGTCTGCTACGGAGCCATAACGTGAGCTACAAGGTAATGGAGCCTTTTATACATTGTCGTGTTTCTTTAGAAATAAACAACGGACAAATAGAGTCTTTAAACGCTTCAGATGTAAAGTTATTCTCTGTCAAAGTGACGTCAGAATGAATGGGAGTCAATGGGATGCTAACGGGAGGTGATGGCTTGGTAGCCTCAGGATCTCCCCCATAGGAGGTACGCTTTCTCACCCCCTTGGATTAGACCGGGGATATTTTTGAAAGTTATTTTCAAAACTTAAAAAGTCTTAACATGAATTTCACATATTATTAGCAAATATAAATCCCCACTGAGGATAGGCTTACTGGCCTATAGGTAAGGTAGTCACTGAGGTAGCCATCCACAGATAAAGCTCATCTTTGTCACTGTGCCACATGTATGTTTTAACATTAAAACATGATTTATAAAATCATGCCAACAATAATTAGGCCATTTTAAAAGCTTTGTATTCTATGCAAAAAAGGTACATATACATGTTATTGTAGGCCCAGTTTAATATGCAACTGTGGAGGAAAGCATTGGAGGCATGCTCTCTCTGTGTGTGTCAACCATCAACAAAAGAGTATTGCTATGTTTTTAGTATACGTCTGTTTGTCTTTGCTTGGTTTTATTTGAAGTGCTTTTCTCTTCGGGATAACTTCGGGATAAGTTAACTTTTGGACCACCGGTGATTCTTAAGTATGACTTATTTTGACCTACTGTGCCAAATATCGTATGTTTCAGCCCTGTCATGTTTATTTTATTGAAGATGAGCCTTACTGTGACAGTTCTGATTTGCACCTGTATTATTTGTTGTAGTGTGATTATTTTCTGAAAATTAATAAACACACTTGTTGAAAAAAAATAATATAAAATATGCAACTTAATACATGTTTGCACACTTTATACAACATATGTAGTAGTGGGGTCAGTTAAGGGGTCCTTGGCTTAAAAAGCGTTGAAGACCCCTGGTGTAAGCTTCAAAGGAATGGACATCCACACGTTAGAGCCGTTCACCTATGTCTGAGAGTAACATCAAACACACATTATGTTAGAGGTACGGTATGCCCTCCTTATTTTGGGCGACGAAGAAAACCAATGAGATGCGCCCCAACATGCGCCATCGAAGGACCAATGGGAACGGTTTTAATCCACGTGGTGAAAAGGAACCGCCCACATGTCCAGGAGAATATAGTGAACAAGCAGAGGGTTGGAGAGGGACTGTAAAATGTGAATCCACAAGGGAGGAGCAGCTTTTCAATCCGCTGCAGCGTTAAAACTTGTTTTTGTCATGTCATTTCGTTATTAAATCTTTTTGTTAATCTTCATTGGACCAAAGCCTCTCTCAAAAACTCAAAGAAAACGCAACAAATGTCCAAGACTGTAGTGCTGTCAAACGATTAAAATATTGAATCGCGATTAATTGCATTAATGTCATAGTTAACTCACAATTAATTGCACATTTTTATCTATTCTAAATGTCCCTTGGTTTGTCCCATTTCTTTTCTTTCTCATTTTAATGCTCTTATCAACATGGAAAAGTGGATTAGCTTGCTTTGTGCTTTTGTCGCCTGGCTTTGACGAGCTGAGAATTGGCATCAGCTGTGTGCTCGGCCATCAGCTGTGTGCTCGCCATCCGCTGTCGCTTCGGCCATCAGCTGTGTGCTCGGCCATCAGCTGTGTGCCATCAGCTGTGTGCTCGGCCATCAGCTGTGTGCTCGACCATCAGCTGTGTGCCATCAGCTGTGTGCTCGGCCATCAGCTGTGTGATTGGCCATCAGCTGTGTGCTCAGCCATCAAGTGGTATTTCAGACTAGATTGAAGAAATTCTTAGTCGACTAACACTCATTCAATTGTATCGACTAATCGATTAGTTGATTTAATCGACAGATCTGTAAATCTGAGTTTCTCTGCAAAGAGTCATGCTAAAAGGAATGCATATATTGAATAAGATAACGCCTCCTTTGCATATTTAAACACAACATTTCAGGAAACGTGTAATACAACAAATTTTCCTTAATGATAGTAATCAAAGTAGGTTTCACGCTGATAACTATTAGGTCAAATGTCAACCCTTTAATTCTTGTGTTTACCAGAGATGAGCTCGTACGTTTCTTGGAAATAAGTCATTCAGCATGAAAACAGCATCAGACATGACTAATGGACTACAGAGATCTAAGTTGTCTAAGACCAAAACGACCGATTAGTCGACTAATCGGCTAAGAGGGAGCAGCCCTAACTGACAGCACTACTTTCCAGGTTTTATTATTTTTTGGACGTTACCTCCTCCTCCTGCAGAGCCGGGTCCTCCTCCTCCTGCAGCTGGGCCTCCTCCTCCTGCTCCTCCTCCTCCACGGTACACACCTCCACCTCCTCCGTGACCACTGAAGTCCTGGAAGTTCGGCAACGTCTTCTGTCTCTTCCTCTGCACCTCCTCCTTGTCTGAACACACAGGATTTGTTTTTCTTTCATTTTGCTCCCCTAACAAGAAGCTTCCCTTCCTTACTGACAGGTTTGGTATTTGTGCATGCAGATGTTTGAATATATGTCATCTATTCTAAGGAGTTTCTAGGGACAAGTAAGTTTTAAGGTGACATGGTCTCACAGAAAAACCCTAGCTTAGAATGTGTGAACCTATTATGAGTTTGGGTATAACTGTCACACAGAGGAATTGGAGCATGGAATATGGGAATCTATTAAGGAGCAAAGCCCATAAAAGGTGCAGTTTAAGAATAAACTGGTGCGCTGACATAGATATCTTGGGCTGTGTGAGCACAAAAAGAGTTTAAAAGGTATCCATTTTGATGTACATGTTGGTCACCCTTGGGCAGAAACGTCTGTACGCTCACGCTTGTCATGAGAGTTTGTTCAGCTGCATTTGATTTGAATTCATCAGACTGGTCATCATCTTTCAAGTCTCCCAACATCATTTCTGAGTCATCACCCGGTAACACTTACCAATGTCTTTTTCTTGCTTTCTAACTTTCGTGGTTCGACCGATCGTGACCGTTTTCCCGAGATGGCGGCCGAATGTAAACACAAACTGTGCTACTGTCTTTCTAATCTATCTTTTTAATAAACTGTCTGTACACTTACAAAGTTCTCAATGCTTCGGCTTGCATGTAGGGACCCTCATTATGCTACAGTGGTGATAATTTGGAGCGTTGTTAGTGGTGTAGAAATAGTGATTTACCCTCTGTCCCGAAAGCTAGCGTTAGCAGCTAACCACCGGTTTTGCAGTAGCTTGTTAAAAGCTAGACATGCATTAGATTAGCATGAGAACATGTCTCAGAGAACAGTCGACTCGGTACACATAGGTTATTAATGCCTAGGTTCATTTTGCACCGGAATTATCCTTTAACTCCAAACTAGAAAGCTTCCTTCTTCTTCACTCCCTTAATAGAAAGTAACCTTTCTTGCTAACTTGTTTATTTCTCACTAATTCAATCACTTGCTGCCTCATTGCCTTCAGGGTGAGTTTCCTTTTAGCCCCTGGCCTCCTAAATAAAAAGCTTTCTTGCCTCCAAGTAGGAAATTTCCTTTCTTGCTTCCTTATTAGAAAGCCCTTTTTTTATACCTAAAAAGGACGCTTGCTTTTCCTTACCAATGTAATTATGTCTCTAATCAGCACCTGTTTACTGGTTCCACTTATTACGTATTCATCATTCTATATTTCAGAGCTGTTCATACTGTTCATATTGTAATATAATACGTATATAACAAAATAATAATTATTTATTCCAGCATCCTTTGCTCCATAATTAAAATAATTCATCATAAAAATGATTTACTCCTGCACACTTTGCACTCTTCATTGCACTACTGCCTCAACCTGTCTATATTGTTTCTGTTTACAGTGTGTATATATTGGTTGTTTTGTATGAGTAAGCACATTATGAGCATCGTATAATCCAAAGCAAAATTCCTCGTATGTGTCCTCATACCTGGAAAATAAAGCCGATTCTGATTATCTTGTTGTCTAACTAGAAAACATCTTTGCTTCTTGCTTCCTAAGTGGGTTTCTTTCTTGCTCCCTCCCCCATTAATAGAAAGCTGCCTTTCTGGCTCCCTAAGTGGTCACTAACTTGTCTATTTCTCACTAACTTAGTCACCTCTTTGCTCATTGCTTTCAGGATCAGTTTCCTTTCATGCCCGGCAACTAGTCCGCTTCCTTGCTCACCGACTACAAGGCTACTCTTGCCCCTTGATCGCCAAGGCCCGTTTCACACTGTCACACTGGCGTGAGCGTGTCCGGTTTTATTTCGGCTCCCATGTTAACAGGTTAGAGCTTACACACTGCCTGCATAACACGCACGTCTCGAGCCGTGCCGAATAGACGTGCGTGCTAGAAATAGGGCCGACGCCTATTTTTCACGCGACACACAAGGGTGTTGGAAGCGTTTCCAGACAAAATAGAATAGGAAAATATGTTTATATGTCATTTTGACACAAATACATATTAATAAATGACATGTTGATGTTGAAAGTGTCAAGGTTTTGACATAAATGCAGATATATAATAGGGGTGGGAATCACCACAGGCCTCACGATATCATCACGATACTTATGTCACGATACAATATTATTGCGATTTTAAAGATATTGCAATATTCTGCGATATATTGCAATTTATTACCTTTTTTCCCCAACTTCAAATTTTTCCAAATTTCAAATGATGTCCCCAAAAGAAAACTGTCAACATCTGTTTTGTCTAAAAAGATACATGTCTCTGTTTGTTCATCTCATTTCAATTGTATTGCTGCAAAATGGGATTGTCAAGCAGACCAACACATATATAATAAAAGATCGATACTTGGCGTCTGTGATCTGAGGCTACTGGACCTACCGATGATCTGAGGCTACCGGACCTACCGATGATCTGAGGCTACCGGGCCTACCGATGATCTGAGGCTACCGGGCTACCGATGATCTGAGGCTACCGGACCTACCGATGATCTGAGGCTACCGGGCCTACCGATGATCTGAGGCTACCGGGCCTACCGATGATCTGAGGCTACCGGACCTACCGATGATCTGAGGCTACCGGACCTACCGATGATCTGAGGCTACCGGACCTACCGATGATCTGAGGCTACCGGACCTACCGATGATCTGAGGCTACCGGGCCTACCGATGATCTGAGGCTACCGGACCTACCGATGATCTGAGGCTACCGATGATCTGAGGCTACTGGACCTACGAGATCTGAGGCTACCGATGATCTGAGGCTACGACCTACCGATGATCTGGGCTACCGGACCTACCGAGATCTGAGGCTACTGGACCTACCGAGATGAGGCTACCGGACCTCATTGGCTACGGCCTACCGATGATCTGGGCTACCGGCTACCGATATTGCTACCGCTACCGATAGGCTACCGGACCTACCGATGATCTGAGGCTACGGATCTACCGATGATCTGAGGCTACGGACCTACGATGATCTGAGGCTACCGGATTACTACCGATGATCTGAGGCTACCGGGCCTACCGATGATCTGAGGCTACCGGACCTACCGATGATCTGAGGCTACCGATGATCTGAGGCTACCGGACCTACCGATGATCTGAGGCTACCGGACC
>NC_053121.1:37688678-37701178 GCF_010015445.1 Perca fluviatilis | reverse complement strand
CTCAGGCTACGTTCACAATTTGAGAGTATTGGACTTTCAAAGACTTTTTAAAGGACCCACAGAAACTGTGCTGATAAAATCACTCAATGCTCCTTTAAAACGCACGTGTGCAGAGGACTTAAAGGTCCCATGACATGGTGCTCTTGGATTCTTTTATATAGACCTTAGTGGTCCTCTAATACTGTATCTGAAGTCTCTTTTATATAGACCTTAGTGGTCCCCTAATACTGTATCTGAAGTCTCTTTTATATAGGCCTTAGTGGTCCCCTAATACTGTATCTGAAGTCTCTTTTATATAGACCTTAGTGGTCCCCTAATACTGTATCTGAAGTCTCTTTATATGGACCTTAGTGGTCCCCTAATACTGTATCTGAAGTCTCTTTTATATAGACCTTAGTGGTCCCCTAATACTGTATCTGAAGTCTCTTTTATATAGACCTTAGTGGTCCCCTAATACTGTATCTGAAGTCTCTTTATATAGGCCTTAGTGGTCCCCTAATACTGTATCTGAAGTCTCTTTTATATAGGCCTTAGTGGTCCCCTAATACTGTATCTGAAGTCTCTTTTATATAGACCTTAGTGGTCCCCTAATACTGTATCTGAAGTCTCTTTATATAGACCTTAGTGGTCCCCTAATACTGTATCTGAAGTCTCTTTTATATAGACCTTAGTGGTCCCCTAATACTGTATCTGAAGTCTCTTTTATATAGGCCTTAGTGGTCCCCTAATACTGTATCTGAAGTCTCTTTATATAGACCTTAGTGGTCCCCTAATACTGTATCTGAAGTCTCTTTTATATAGGCCTTAGTGGTCCCCTAATACTGTATCTGAAGTCTCTTTATATAGACCTTAGTGGTCCCCTAATACTGTATCTGAAGTCTCTTTTATATAGACCTTAGTGGTCCCCTAATACTGTATCTGAAGTCTCTTTTATATAGGCCTTAGTGGTCCCCTAATACTGTATCTGAAGTCTCTTTTATATAGGCCTTAGTAGTCCCCTAATACTGTATCTGAAGTCTCTTTTATATAGACCTTAGTGGTCCCCTAATACTGTATCTGAAGTCTCTTTTATATAGGCCTTAGTGGTCCCCTAATACTGTATCTGAAGTCTCTTTTATATAGGCCTTAGTGGTCCCCTAATACTGTATCTGAAGTCTCTTTTATATAGGCCTTAGTGGTCCCCTAATACTGTATCTGAAGTCTCTTTTATATAGGCCTTAGTGGTCCCCTAATACTGTATCTGAAGTCTCTTTTATATAGGCCTTAGTGGTCCCCTAATACTGTATCTGAAGTCTCTTTTATATAGGCCTTAGTGGTCCCCTGATACTGTATCTGAAGTCTCTTTCCCGAAATTCAGCCTTGGTGCAGAATTACAGCCACTGACCTCATATGACCTCATAAGGAGAAGATTCCTGATTGGTCCATCTGAGCTTTCATTTTCTCAAAGGCAGAGCAGGATACCCAGGGCTCGGTTTACACCTATCACCATTTCTAGCCACTGGGGGACCATAGGCAGGCTGGGGGAACTCATATTATATATTATATATAATGTTAAAATACCTCATAAAGTGACATTTTCATGCCATGGGACCTTTAAGGAACCCTCCAGCAGGTGGCGATATTAACACTTAGTTTACATTTCCTCCACTCGCGTGACGTCACTGAGGCTTTTGTGAAAGTGGAGAAACTGTTAAAGTTCGAGCTGATATGAAGTGAAAATGGAAATCTTTATTTTACTTTCACTCATCGCTTTACAGAAAGCGGAAAAGGAAGAAGGACTAGTCTGAACTTTGGGCTTTTATGTGTAAATGTTTATACTGAGTCGGGCTGCAGAAACATATGCTTTTTAATTGTTTATTTTAAATTTTTTTAATTTGAATTGCTGTTTAATTGGCTGCAACATATCGGGAAAGACACTCTGAGATTTTTTTTTATCAGCAGACAAACCCTCCTATTGTCCACGGGTCAAATTTGACCCATTTTCTATATCAGAAATGTTGGGTTTCTTTCAACCAAATTTTCAAAGAAAAGTAACGTGGATGGTTCTCTACAACGCTCTTCACAAGATAAATAAATGATCAGTTCACTACTTTCATTGAATTAGTTTTTTTTTTTAAATTAAATTTAATAGGATTTAGAGAGAAATAAATTGATTAAAAGTGACAAAAATGTCAGAAAAAGCTTTAAAAACGTAAAAAGGCGCTGAAAAAATCCACAAAGACATCGGAAAAAGTGGCAAAAACTGGGTGCTTGCTTGGCCTAGTGGTAGAGCGAGCGCACATATAAAAAGCCTCAGTCGTTGACGCAGAAGTTGCACGTTCAATTCCGACCTGCAGCAGTTTCCTGCATGTCATTCCCCCCCCACCTCTCTCTCTCTCTCTCTCCTTTCATGTCGAAGCTGTCCTGTCACTAAATGTCAGACGTCAAAACGTTAAATCTTGACTCAGAAAAAGAAAACGTTGCTTGATGTTCCATAGGAAGACAACACAAGGGTTAAATGTATGTTAAAGTGGTGCCTTTTTAAAAAAAGGTACAGCCCAGGTTTCCACAAGTTAAATTTAAGACTTTTTAAGACATTTTTTTTTTTATACTATTTTTAGAATATAATTTAATACCAACTTCATGAACAAACTGGCAAAAGTATGGAGGATATACTGGAAAATCAGACAGCATTTTAGGCTGTAAAAAAAATAGTACTTGAACTTAATACAACATTTTATTGTATTACTATTGTAGTGCTATTGTAATACATACATACTCTGTTGTTGTTGTAAGTTTATTTGATTAGGACGATGCACAATAATCAACATTTCTGTAAATGCGCCAGTGTTATCCAGTCGGCTAATTTTCAACTGTAGTCCTAGTATGCATGTCTCTATGGTGGGAGGAAACCAGAGCACACACGCAAACATGGGGGAGAATGTCTTCATCTGTCCTGTCAAAATAAAGGCCGAAAATGCCCCAAAAAAATCTTTAAAGCCAGATTGTCTAAGGTTTGTAGTTGTTCATTATCAAACTCTGTATTGCCCTTCACAAATGTGTCCTTTTTCATGAATATTTACCACCACCATCAACTGCAAGCATTCCTACTGGCCCGAAATCTTACATGTGCGCCTGCATGAACTGGGGTAGACGCTCCATATTCATGCGCCATCTTGAAATACGTTAGCCTGTAAGGGACATACAGGACATACTGCTCACAGAAAACCCTTTTCATTTAACCCTTGTGTCGTCTTCCCGTTGACCACGCAACGTTTTGGTTTTCTGGGTCCAAATTTCGACACTTTTCCTGATGTTTTTGTTGATTTTTTTTCTGGGCTTTTTCACGTTTTTTTTTTTAAAGCTTTTTCGGAGATTTATGTCATTTTTTTCAATGTTATTTTTTTGCAATATTTTTTCAAATCCTCTAAAATTGAATTAAAACAACCAAATTCAATGAAAGTAGTGAACTGATCCTTTCTTTTTATTGTGAAGAGCGCTGTAGGGAACCATCCACGTTATTTATTTTTGGACAATTTGGTTAAAGAAAACCCCAAAAATGGGTCAAATTTGACCCAAGGACAACAGAAGGGTAAATCCTATGAAAGGACAATACAAAATGTTAGACCTTTGTGAACGAAATTTAAGACTTTAAAAGACCTCATTTTAAATATTATATTCAAGACATTTTTAAGACTTTGAGAACGTGCTTTTATATTCAATTCAGTGTTCAATTTGTCCAATAAAAGAAAGTTGGAGATGATTTCCTTTCATTAGTTTTAAACTCAACGAGCAGTTTGTTGTATTTTATCAGAAAACTGAAAGCAGCAGAAACTGAGAACATAGAGCTGTGCAATATATCTATATTATATCGATATTGTGATATGAGACCAGATATCGTCTTAGATTTTGGATATCGTAATATGGTCATATGACATAAGTGTCTTTTCCTGGTTTTAAAGGCTGTATTAGAGTAAAGTGATGTACTTTTCTGAACTCACCAGACTGCTTCTAGCTCTTCTATTATTTGCCTTTTCCCCACTTAGACATTATGTCCACATTACTGATGATTATTTATCTAAAATCTAAGTGTGAAGATATTTTGTTAAAGCACCAACTTTACAAGTATTTGGTCAAGAATATCGTGATATCTGATTTTCTCCCTATCGCCCAGCCCTACGAGAACACTTAAATATCTGATTATTTATCGTTAAGTTATATCGTTCTCACGATATTCAACAACGTTACGGCATATTTTCCTCACATCTTCCCCCTTATTAAGCTTAGCGTTTGTCCCGAGTGTCTCCTAAAATCCTGTCTCACCTTTCTGGACTTTGTCACAGAGCAGGTAGACCTCCTCTCCTCCGCTCACGCAGCCAGCGGTGCGATCCATCCTCACGATCTTCAGGTTGGAGGCGTTCGGAGCCTCTGAGGGAAGAGAGACAGAAACACAGCAGCTCGGTCAGTGGAGAGACAACACAGGGGTTGGACACTAAATACATTCCTCTGTTGTCATGTACTGTCTGTGTCAGACAGACAGACAGACAGACAGAGACAGAGAGAGACAGAGAGAGAGAGAGAGACTGCCAGACAGAGACAGACAGAGAGAGAGAGAGAGACAGAGAAACAAACAGACAGACAGATTACTCAGATTATTACTCTAAGTGTCTGACAACATTATGGGATGGATCCCTACAGAGATAGGCCTTTTAGTTAAAGAGTAAGATCCTTTTAGTTTAACATGAAACAGCCCCGAAATCACCATCACCAAACTCCACCAGACTCCATGTAAATAATCAGGACTTTTAGCGTGTATAGAGCCAGCATATCTCCACCAGACTCCATGTAAATAATCAGGACTTTTAGCGTGTATAGAGCCAGCATATCTCCACCAGACTCCATGTAAATAATCAAGACTTTTAGCGTGTATAGAGCCAGCATATCTCCACCAGACTCCATGTAAATGATCAGGACTTTTAGCGTGTATAGAGCCAGCATATCTCCACCAGACTCCATGTAAATAATCAGGACTTTTAGCGTGTATAGAGCCAGCATATCTCCACCAGACTCCATGTAAATAATCAAGACTTTTAGCGTGTATAGAGCCAGCATATCTCCACCAGACTCCATGTAAATGATCAGGACTTTTAAGGCGTATATAGAGCCAGCATATCTCCACCAGACTCCATGTAAATAATCAGGACTTTTAGCGTGTATAGAGCCAGCATATCTCCACCAGACTCCATGTAAATAATCAGGACTTTTAGCGTGTATAGAGCCAGCATATCTCCACCAGACTCCATGTAAATAATCAGGACTTTTAGCGTGTATAGAGCCAGCATATCTCCACCAGACTCCATGTAAATAATCAGGACTTTTAGCGTGTATAGAGCCAGCATATTTCCACCAGACTCCATGTAAATAATCAGGACTTTTAGTGTGTATAGAGCCAGCATATCTCCACATGTAAATGGGTGAATTAAGAGTTTATTTCAACCAAACCAGAGTGGTGATTGTTGGAACAGTGGAAAGATGAACCAAGACGGCTTTTTGATAGTTTAATTTAGTTTCTGTCCACTTTGAATGAAGTGTGTTTTACGATGATAAAAGTCCTGATTATTTACATGGAGTCTGGTAGAGTTTGGTGATTTCGGGGCCGTTTCATGTTAAACTAAAAGGATCTTACTCTTTAACTAAAAGGTCTATCTCTGTAGGGATCCTTTCCACACATTGTTGTTGCAATCAGTCAATTAGACACCGATGCATTGGAAACATAGGGTCCAGGATGAAATACAAAATCAACAAATACCATATCTATGGAAAAAGATCTGCTGTGTGGGCCCTACCTGAGAGTTTAATTTGTCTCTCGTTTATCTAGTGTGTCACCACATGTTGTGCGTCGTCTCAGTCATATTTTCCACCTGATAGCGACTCATCTGTGCGTCACCTTAAAGCACATGTGTCAAACTCGAGGCCCGCGGGCCAAATCCGGCCCCTTGCAGATTCAGATCCGGCCCGTATATCAATTCAAGTCAAGTTACTTTATTTGTCCCCCAGTGGGGGCAATTTGTTATGCAGCAGGTAGTATAATAAAATCACACACAATCATACACACAATACAGAGATTGCCTACCTTTCAGGCAAATTTAAAAACATAAATAATAAATCAAGTTATCTATGGTTCTTTATAGAATTAAAAAGTAGAATGGCTGCAGGTACAAAGGAGTGTTTGTATCTATTTGTTCTGAGTTTTGGAAGTATAAAGCGTGATCCGGATGGCAACATCTGAAATTCAGCCCGTAAGGGATGGGAACTATCTGACAGGATAGATTCAGCCCTTTTTAGCATCTGCTTCTGATAGAGTTCCTCCAGGCCTTTTTGCCTAGAACCTGTGATACTGCTGCTCACCTTAATTAACCTGGAGAGGGCGTTTTTTTGTTTTACAGTAATGGATCCATACCAGCAGATTAAGGAGAAGGTGACAACTGACTCAACAAAGGGCCGATAGAAAAGGGTCAACAAGGTCTTGTCCACATTAAACTTGGCCAGCTTTCTAAGGCAATACAGGCGCTGCTGGCCTTTCTTGCAAAACAAACTAGTATTTGGCTCGAAGCACAACTTGTCATCAATAATGGATCCTAAATACTTGTACTCTTTCACAACCTCTATTTCCTGACCATTTGGGTTCACAATAACATTTTGGCCCTCCTAGTTGTGCACCAAACCAAAAACACAGGAAAGTGTTTTCTTTAAATGCAAATATCTGACATTCAAAGCAGAATTTGGGCAGATTTGCCAACTCTGAGACTCTGAGAAGAAGCAGAGAGAGTTTAATATTCGGGCTGAGAAATAGGTTGTTAAAACAATAGTTTTTCCTCATTTTGTTAAATTCTACGATGGCTAAGGAACTCTTTTGATGACTTTTGTAAGGCTTCATGTCAACAAAAATGTCGGAATGAAGCAACAAATTTACAAAAGAAAATGTCTGAGAAAGCCACAAGAAAGCCTGAACAAAAACAAGTAAACTCTATACATGTCTGGCCCTTGGTGTGATTCTCTTTTTCCAGTGTGGCCCTCTGGGAAAATGAGTTTGACCCCCCCTGCCTTAAAGGAATACGCCACAGTTTGTTGAAATAGGGTTAGTCACCGTCTCCTCTATATTTATATAGGTGGGCAAACGCATTTTTTGTCTCAGTGCATGCGTTGTCTTAGTCAAAGCGGCGCCGCCGCTAGCTTAGCTTAGCGTAATGAATGGAATCCTTTGTTGCCGTTAGCATGTCGTGAGTAAAAGTGACCCCAACATCGACCTAATTACTTCTTGTGGCCTGCGAATTCACAGCGAGTTCAAATACAGTTTGACAGTTAAATCTACAACTCAGATTTTTTAATTTGGTTAAGACAGCGGGCAAAATTATGGGAACACCTGCACCCCTCAACCCGCAGGAGCTTTTTAATCAGGCAACAATCAGGCAGGCTAAGATCATCCTATCTGATAAATCTCATGTGTCGTTTTCGGAGTTTGAGCTATTGAACTCAGGAAAGAGGTACAGGGTTCCTCTCTGCAAATATAACAGGTATAAGCACTCATCTGTTCCTCTCGCAGTTAAGCTCACAAATGAACAGCAATGAACGTAACCAAAGAACTAACGACATTTTATTATTAATGTAAATTTGTGACTGAATTTTTGTATGGATATACTGTAATTGTTGGGGCTTTGTAATTTATAGAGTGTGGTCTAGACCCACTCTATCTGTAAAGTGTCTCGAGATAACTCTGTTATGATTTGATACTATAAATAAAATTGAATTGAAAATTGAATTGAATTATGGATATGAATGAAGGAATTACTGCATTTTTACAATGGATTGTAAGGATATTTATATTTCTAAATGGATAGATTTAGGTTTTTCTTTTTACTAGCAGCCTTTTAGAAAAACGGTAATTTGTAATTTGCTACTTGAGTAGCCTACATGTTCAATGTCTAACTTGTTTGATGTGGGTCTCTGTTGTTACTCCTGCAGCAATTTCTCTGTGTCCAAAAGGAATTTCTCCTTAGGGAGACTAATAAAGAGACTTTGACTTTGAAATAGCAACGCAGATTAAGACTAGACGATTTCCTAGGCAGATATTGGCGTGGGACTATGTTGGGTGGAAGTAGACTACAGCCGAAGCACTGCTACTCGGGCACAGAGATATCGGCAGCCCGCGGGTCACTGTTTTTGGGGTTGCTTGACAACCAAATGCCGCTGCCCTGACTGAGCTCCGCGGGGCTGCCCGTCCAGTAGAGTTTCGATTCTCTGCCCGAGCCCGAGCACGAGCCGGGCCGGGCCCTTGATCAAGCATTTTTGTTTTTTTTAATCATTTCTTTAGCCTAATTGGGTGGGGAGAAAGCTATGCCATAATCAGAACTAGTATCTATTTAGGCCAAAGTAACAAATGTGTCCAAAAAGTTAGACAAGTTGGACCACAGTTACAAAATGCAACATGTGTCATGCGTGGAGTCTCCTCCTCTCGCACGCATCACCCCGGGGCTGCTGGCTGTATGGTGGAGCATCACACCGGGGCTGCTGGCTGTATGGTGGAGCACCACACCGGGCCTGCTGGCTGTATGGTGGAGCACCACACCGAGGCTGAGGGCTGTATGGTGGAGCATCACCCCGGGCCTGCTGGGCTGTATGGTGGAGCATCACACCGGGCCTGCTGGGCTGTATGGTGGAGCATCACACCGGGCCTGCTGGGCTGTATGGTGGAGCACCACACCGGGCCTGCTGGGCTGTATGGTGGAGCATCACACCGGGCCTGCTGGGCTGTATGGTGGAGCATCACACCGGGCCTGCTGGGCTGTATGGTGGAGCACCACACCGGGCCTGCTGGGCTGTATGGTGGAGCACCACACCGGGCCTGCTGGGCTGTATGGTGGAGCACCACACCAGGCCTGCTGGGCTGTATGGTGGAGCACCACACCGGGCCTGCTGGGCTGTATGGTGGAGCATCACACCGGGCCTGCTGGCTGTATGGTGGAGCATCACACCGGGCCTGCTGGCTGTATGGTGGAGCATCACACCAGGCCTGCTGGGCTGTATGGTGGAGCATCACACCGGGGCCTGCTGGGCTGTATGGTGGAGCATCACACCGGGCCTGCTGGGCTGTATGGTGGAGCATCACACCGGGCCTGTTGGGCTGTATGGTGGAGCACCACACCGGGCCTGTTGGGCTGTATGGTGGAGCATCACACCGGGCCGCTGCGCTGTATGGTGGAGCATCACACCGGGCGCTGCGGCTGTATGGTGGAGCATCACACCGGGCCTGCTGGGCTGTATGGTGGAGCACCACACCGGGCCTGCTGGGCTGTATGGTGGAGCATCACACCGGGCCTGCTGGCTGTATGGTGGAGCACCACACCGGGCCTGCTGGGCTGTATGGTGGAGCACCACACCGAGGCTGAGGGCTGTATGGTGGAGCATCACCCCGGGCCTGCTGGGCTGTATGGTGGAGCATCACACCGGGCCTGCTGGGCTGTATGGTGGAGCACCACACCGGGCCTGCTGGGCTGTATGGTGGAGCATCACCCGGGCCTGCTGGCTGTATGGTGGAGCATCACACCGGGCCTGCTGGGCTGTATGGTGGAGCACCACACCGGGCCTGCTGGGCTGTATGGTGGAGCACCACACCGGGCCTGCTGGCTGTATGGTGGAGCATCACACCGGGCCTGCTGGCTGTATGGTGGAGCACCACACCGGGCCTGCTGGCTGTATGGTGGAGCACCACACCGGGCCTGCTGGCTGTATGGTGGAGCACCACACCGGGCCTGCTGGCTGTATGGTGGAGCATCACACCGGGCCGGTTGGGCTGTATGGTGGAGCATCACACCGGGCCTGCTGGGCTGTATGGTGGAGCATCACCCCGGGCCTGTTGGGCTGTATGGTGGAGCATCACACCGGGCCTGCTGGGCTGTATGGTGGAGCATCACACCGGGCCTGCTGGCTGTATGGTGGAGCACCACACCGGGCCTGCTGGGCTGTATGGTGGAGCACCACACCGAGGCTGAGGGCTGTATGGTGGAGCACCACACCGAGGCTGAGGGCTGTATGGTGTAGCTTAAGTGCAACATGGAGCTTGAGGATGTAAAGAAAAAAAGAAAAACGGGAGAATTACCTTTGAGCAAGTTTGGAGGAAAGTCGGAGGTATGGAACCATTTTAAAACAAGTCGTGGGCAGCGACAACATGTGCGTCGGCTTTGTTGAGTGCATGAAGTGCGGCACGCCGTTCGCCTATAACAGCAAATAAAATGGGGACTTGGATGATGAACAGACACATGAAGCAGGCTCGCCATGGCAGAAAAGATGATAGTCAGCCTTCAACGTCCTCTTTTGTTAGTTCTCCAAGCATAGGCTCCCCCTGAGGAAGAGGCAAGCCCTCACAGAGAAATGCGTTGAGTTTTTTACGTTTCTTCATTCTGATCCATTTGCGATCCGTTCCAGTCTGAATAAACTAACAGAGCAGTTTACATGCTTCGCTCCTGTTGCATTATTCATTAAGATCATTTTAAACAGATTTCTGCAGTTCAAACAACTCTGAATTGTAGTTGAGAACGTCACTTATGACGACCCACGAATTAAAAAAAAGGGTCGGGTTGAAATCGGGCTCATAATTCCAGTTAATGTGTCGGGCCGGGCAGGGTCGGGCTTGATTTTTTGGGCCCGAACGAAGCTCTACCGTCCAGTGAGCGATTTGTGCTCAATATACTACCGTGACTGAAGTAGTTAAATTAAAGATGTCATTCGTATAAAATCATGCATCACATCATCACATCCCGGCCTGGCCTCCAGGAAACAACAGCTTGTTTAATCTATCTAATCTAATTGTTCATACCATACCATGATTTATTGCTAGTCTTTGTTGAATAATACAGAAGACAAAGAGCTTAAAAAATAAATCGCATATTAAAATCGCAATATTTGGGGAAAGAAAAATCACAATTAGATTATTTTCAAAACTTGTTACGCCCTAGTGTGTATGTCTGTCTCCCCCCGCAGGTTTTACAATAACTTTAGACTAGTTGTGTGCCAAATCCAAATACACAGGAAACAGTTTTTCATACTACAATTACGCCACACTCAGACACAAAGAATTTGGGCAGATTTGCCGATTTAGAGACTCAGAAATTCCCCCAGTTTTCATATTCAGGCCCTTAGAGACGCTGAGTTGGACACTCATGCTTTTCGTTATTGAGCTCTGATCACACCCTCCACTGTGTGTCCCTGGTTGCTCTCTCTCTCTCTCTCTCTCTCTCTCTCTCTCTCTCTCTCTCTCTCTCTCTCTCTCTCTGAGGATTTATTGTGCATTTGTGTCAGGCCGCCCGGTTTCATTTCCCTCTTCCTGCTGGTTTGGTTTCAGTACGCTGCAGCTTCCTCTCACAGGACTGAAACATCACTGCAGGACAGTTCTGCAATTTCACTTTAGAGTGCATGGAGTAGGTGGAGAATGTGCCTTTAAAAAAAAAAAAAAAACCTAATTATTAAAAGGGGGGGGTGGAGAAAATTTTTTTTTAAAAAAAAAAAAAAATTTTTATTAATTAAAATGAAAAAAGAAAAAAAAATACCTCTATAAAAAAAAAAAAAAAAAATATTTTTTTTTAAAGTAATGGTGATATTTATTTTTTTTTAAAAAAAAAAAAAATTTTTATTTTTTAAATGTTTTTTGTGGAGATTTTGTATATATAAAAAAAAAAAAAAAAAAATAATATATTAATAAAAAAAATAAAAAAATTTAAATATATTAAAAAAAAAAAAAAAATAAAAATTATTAAAAAAAAAGAAAAAAAAAAAATAAAAAAAAAAAAAATATATTTATATAATAAAAAAAAAAATTGATTATTTACATGGAGTCTGGTGGAGATATGCTGGCTCTATACACGCTAAAAGTCCTGATTATTTACATGGAGTCTGGTGGAGATATGCTGGCTCTATACACGCTAAAAGTCCTGATTATTTACATGGAGTCTGGTGGAGATATGCTGGCTCTATACACGCTAAAAGTCCTGATTATTTACAAGGAGTCTGGTGGAGTTTGGTGATGGTGATTTCGGGGCTGTTTCATGTTAAACTAAAAGGATCTTACTCTTTAACTAAAAGGTCTATCTCTGTAGGGATCCATCCCATAATGTTGGATGTGTAACCTTGTGTGTGTGCTTCTGTGTGTCTGCTTGCTATTGTGTGTATATGTGTGTGCTTCTGTGTGTGTGCGTGTGTGCGTGTGTGTGTGTGCGTGCGTATACTTCTGTGTGTGTGTATGCTTCTGTGTGTGTGCTTTGGGGGGTGTGTGTGTGCGAGTATGCTTGTGTGTGTGTGTGTGTGTGTGTGTGTGTGTGTGTGTGTGTGTGTGTGTGTGTGTGTGTGTGTGTGTGTGTGAGAGTATGTGTGTGTGTGTGTGTATATATGCTTGTGTGTGTGTATATATATGCTAGTGTGTGTGTGTGTGTCTGTGTGTATACGCTGTGTGTGTGTGTGTGTGTGCGTGT
>NC_053121.1:37681178-37686178 GCF_010015445.1 Perca fluviatilis | reverse complement strand
CAGGGCGTCTATCTCGGGGTGGATGGAGACGCCACAGTTGTATCCGAGCCTGAAGGCCTCGGCCATCCTCTCGTCCAGCGTCTTGGCCACGTTCTTCTTGGTCACGTGGAGGATGCCCAGGTTCGGAAAGCTGCCGGAAACACACCTGTGAGTCTCACACCCTCACGAAGTTACGGTGTGGCATCTGAAGATTTACAACACATTTACAACTTTGCTCTAATACTTTTCTGTTAGGCGCTAATGTGGAATTTAGATTAAAGTGCCCATATTATGAAAAAAAAAAACACTTTTTCTGGTGATTTGGGGTGTTCTTTTGTGTCTCTGGTGCTTCCACACACATACACACTTTGAAAAAAAATCCATCCATGCTGTTCTGAGTGAGATACTGTGACGTCACAGTCCGAAATGAGCTGGCTAACCACAACCGTTTGCTCGTAGCGTTAGCGCTAACGTTAGCATGCTACGTCGTTCTCAATAGCAAAGCACCGCTACAACACACACAAGTTCACCATAATCTACCAAAAGAACTACTTCCATGTCCCTCATTTAGAAGTCTCCCAGCTGATCCTGCCTTGTAACTGACCAAAGTTGGAGAAACAGCCTTTCTTTTACTGTCTCTAGAGTTAGCTAGCTGACATGCTCTACATCTGAGCTACTGAGCATGTGCGAGTGCAATCAAAGATAGTACAGAAGAAGAAGATGAAAAGAGGTCTCACTCTGTAGCTAAAACAGAGACCAGGTGAAAAGAGGATCTGCAGCAGTGAGAGAGAGCTGTACAGTACAACAACAATATGGTGTTTTCTGAAAATTAAACCATGTAAACCTATTCTGGTACAACCTTAAAATACAGTTATGAACCTGAACATGAGCATAATATGGGCGCTTTAAGATTTACGACTTTAACTTACGTCTCTGTTAGAGGCTTATATGGGCTTTGTTCTATTCTTGCTTTCTACCCCCCCCCCCACCCCCACCTAACTACATCTTATGTTACACCATGCCAGAATACACTAGGGCTGTGTTGTGTTTACCAAGAGTCTGGGTCTGCTAGGTTTCTTCCTAAAAAGGGAGTTTTTCCTCGCCACTGTCGCAACAGCCACCGCTAATGCTTGCTCTTGAGGGAATTACTGTAATTGTTGGGAATTTATAGAGGGTGGTCTAGACCTACTCTATCTGTAAAGTGTCTCGAGATAACTCTGTTATGATTTGACACTATAAATAAATGTTCGATTGAAGAAATTCTTAGTCGACTAATGCTCATTCAACTGTACCGACAAATCGATAAGTTGATTTTAAAATTTTGAATTGATTTGAATTTTAAAACTCTTCTTAAAACCTACCTCTTTTCTTTGGCTTTTAATACCAGGTAGAGTGTTGATGTTATGTGCATATTTGCATATTTTAATTGCTGTTTACTTATTTAATTCAATTTAAATTGTTTTTTAATGCATTTATTTTATAGTGGGTACCTCTGCTTTTATTGTGTTATCTATTTACTTTGTTTTATCTTTTGTGCAGCACTTTGGAAACCTTGCGTTTGTTAAAATCGTGCTATATAAATAAAGTGGATTGGATTTTAAATCGACAGATCTGTAAATCTGAGTTTCTCTGCAAAGAGTCATGCTAAAAGGATGCATATATTGAATAAGATAACGCCTCCTTTGCATATTTAAACACAACATTTCAGAAAACGTGTAATACAAGAAATTTTCCTTAATGAAAGTAATCAAAGTAGGTTTCACACTGATATCTATTAGGTCAAATGTCAACCCTTTAATTCTTGTGTTTACCAGAGATGAGCTCGTACGTTTCTTGGAAATTAGTCATTCAGCATGAAAAAAAAGCATCAGACATGACTAATGGACTAAAGAAATCTATGTTGACTAAGACCAAAACCACCGATTAGTCGACTAATCCACTAAGAGGGAGCCGAACTAGAATATATATATCTATATATAGATATATAGATATATAGAGATAGATATATATATATATAGATATATAGAGATAGATATATAGAGATAGATATATATATATAGATATATATATATAGAGAAATATATATATATATATATATATATATACACAGCGTTTCAACAGCAGAAGCTCAGAGTGACTATTTTGAGAATTGGGAAACTGTCCTCTGCAGCTCTTCTGCAGGCTCTGTAACAGATGCTGAATTCTTTGACGTAATAAACCTTTATAATCAAGAACAGTGTCAGCGGATTCCTCTTCATACATCACCACAGCATCGCTACTAGAGATGGTCCGATACCATTTTTTTGCTTCTCGATACCGATTCCGATACCTGAACTTGCGTATTGGCCGATACAGAGTACCGATCCGATACCAGTGTGTCATATATTTTATTATGTTTTAACAGCTGTATACTACTATCTCTGTATGATGATATGATGTATAACAGCTGTATACTACTAGCTCTGTATTGATGTGATATGATGTATAACAGCTGTATACTACTATCTCTGTATGGATGTGATATGATATATAACAGCTGTATACTACTATCCCTGTATGGATGTGATATGATATATAACAGCTGTATACTACTAGCTCTGTATTGATGTGATATGATATATAACAGCTGTATACTACTATCCCTGTATGGATGTGATATGATGTATAACAGCTGTATACTACTATCTCTGTATGGATGTGATATGATGTATAACAGCTGTATACTACTATCTCTGTATGGATGTGATATGATATATAACAGCTGTATACTACTATCTCTGTATGGATGTGATATGATATATAACAGCTGTATACTACTAGCTCTGTATTGATGTGATATGATGTATAACAGCTGTATACTACTATCCCTGTATGGATGTGATATGATGTATAACAGCTGTATACTACTATCCCGTATGGATGTGATATGATGTATAACAGCTGTATACTATCTCTGTATGGATGTGGTATGATATATAACAGCTGTATACTACTATCCCTGTATGGATGTGATATGATGTATAACAGCTGTATACTACTATCTCTGTATGGATGTGATATGATGTATAACAGCTGTATACTACTATCTCTGTATGGATGTGATATGATGTATAACAGCTGTATACTACTATCTCTGTATGGATGTGATATGATGTATAACAGCTGTATACTACTATCCCTGTATGGATGTGATATGATGTATAACAGCTGTATACTACTATCTCTGTATGGATGTGATATGATATATAACAGCTGTATAACTACTATCTCTGTATGGATGTGATATGATGTATAACAATTATACTACTATCTCTGTATGATGATATGATGTATAACAGCGTATACTACTATCCTGTATGGATGTGATATGATGTATCTGTACTACTATCTCTGTATGGATATGATATGATATATAACAGCTGATACTACTATCTCTGTATGGATGGATAGATGTATAACAGTGTATACACTATCCCTGTATGATGATATATAACAGCTGTATACTACTATCCCTGTATGGATGTGATATGATGTATAACAGCTGTATACTACTATCCTGTGATGTGATATGTATGTATAACAGCTGTATACTACTATCTCTGTATGGATGTGATATGATGTATAACAGCTGTATACTACTATCTCTGTATGGATGTGATATGATGTATAACAGCTGTATACTACTATCTCTGTATGGATGTGATATGATGTATAACAGCTGTATACTACTATCTCTGTATGGATGTGATATGATATATAACAGCTGTATACTACTATCTCTGTATGGATGTGATATGATGTATAAAACTGTATACTATTATCTCTGTATGATATGATGTATAACAGCTGTATACTACTATCCCTGTATGGATGGATATGATGTATAACAACTGTATATACTATCTCTGTATGGATATGATATGATATATAACAGCTGTATACTACTATCTCTGTATGGATGTGATATGATGTATAACAGCTGTATACTACTATCCCTGTATGATGATAGATGTATAACAGCTGTATACTACTATCCCTGTATGGATGTGATATGATGTATAACAGCTGTATACTACTATCCTGTATGGATGTGATATGATGTATAACAGCTGTATACTACTATCTCTGTATGGATGTGATATGATGTATAACAGCTGTATACTACTATCCTTGTATGGATGTGATATGATGTATAACAGCTGTATACTACTATCTCTGTATGGATGTGATATGATGTATAACAGCTGTATACTACTATCTCTGTATGGATGTGATATGATGTATAACAGCTGTATACTACTATCTCTGTATGGATGTGATATGATGTATAACAGCTGTATACTACTATCTCTGTATGATGATATGATGTATAACAGCTGTATACTACTATCTCTGTATGATGATATGATGTATAACAGCTGTATACTACTATCTCTGTATGATGATATGATGTATAACAGCTGTATACTACTATCTCTGTATGGATGTGATATGATGTATAACAGCTGTAACTACTATCCCTGTATGGATGTGATAGATGTATAACAGCTGTATACTACTATCTCTGTATGGATGTGATATGATATATAACAGCTGTATACTACTATCTCTGTATGGATGTGATATGATGTATAACAGCTGTATACTACTATCCTGTATGGATGTGATATGATGTATAACAGCTGTATACTACTATCCTTGTATGGATGTGATATAATGTATAACAGCTGTATACTACTATCCCTGTATGGATGTGATATGATGTATAACAGCTGTATACTACTATCCCTGTATGATGTGATATGATATATAACAGCTGTATACTACTATCCCTGTATGGATGTGATATGATGTATAACAGCTGTATACTACTATCCCTGTATGGATGTGATATGATGTATAACAGCTGTATACCACTATCCCTGTATGGATGTGATATGATGTATAACAGCTGTATAACTACTATCCCTGTATGGATGTGGTATGATATATAACAGCTGTATACTACTATCCCTGTATGG
>NC_053121.1:37668805-37671305 GCF_010015445.1 Perca fluviatilis | reverse complement strand
AAAAGAAAATAAAAGTGGATGAATGGAATGCAATAAAAGAGAAAATGGAATGGAAATGGAAATTGAGAGTATGGTGGCATGGAATAATGGAAATGGAAAGGAAAGGTGGATATAAGGATATGAGATATATGATAGTGAGAGAAGGACATGAGGGATACAGGGTGCAGGGATAGCATGATATGGATATAAGGACAGGTGGACAGCATGATAATGGTGGATGGAAGGATATGCAGGATATAATGGCATTTCATTAATGATTAATGATAGTTCTATATGATTATTAATGATAGTTATATATATAGTTCTATATGATTATTAATGATTAATGATAGTTCTATATGATTATTAATGATAGTTATATATATAGTTCTATATGATTATTAATGATTAATGATAGTTCTATATGATTATTAATGATTAATGATAGTTATATATATAGTTCTATATGATTATTAATGATTAATGATAGTTCTATATGATTATTAATGATTAATGATAGTTCTATATGATTATTAATGATAGTTATATATATAGTTCTATATGATTATTAATGATTAATGATAGTTCTATATGATTATTAATGATTAATGATAGTTATATATATAGTTCTATATGATTATTAATGATTAATGATAGTTCTATATGATTATTAATGATTAATGATAGTTCTATATGATTATTAATGATAGTTATATATATAGTTCTATATGATTATTAATGATTAATGATAGTTATATATGATTATTAATGATTAATGATATTATATATATAGTTATATATGATTATTAATGATTAATTATAGTTATATATGATTATTAATGATTATTGATAGTTATATATATATAGTTATATATGATTATTAATGATTAATGATAGTTATATATGATTATTAATGATTAATGATAGTTATATATGATTAATGATATATATATATATATAGTTATATATGATTATTAATGATTAATGATAGTTATATATGATTATTAATGATTGATAGTTATATATATATAGTTATATATGATTATTAATGATAGTTATATATGATTATTAATGATTAATGATAGTTATATATATATATAGTTATATATGATTATTAATGATTAATGATAGTTATATATGATTATTAATGATTAATGATAGTTCTATATGATTATTAATGATAGTTATATATATAGTTCTATATGATTATTAATGATTAATGATAGTTATATATGATTATTAATGATTAATGATAGTTATATATATAGTTATATATGATTATTAATGATTAATTATAGTTATATATGATTATTAATGATTAATGATAGTTATATATATAGTTATATATGATTATTAATGATTAATGATAGTTATATATGATTATTAATGATTAATGATAGTTATATATGATTAATGATATATATATATATAGTTATATATGATTATTAATGATTAATGATAGTTATATATGATTATTAATGATTGATAGTTATATATATATAGTTATATAGGATTATTAATGATAGTTATATATGATTATTAATGATTAATGATAGTTATATATATATAGTTATATATGATTATTAATGATTAATGATAGTTATATATGATTATTAATGAATAATGATAGTTATATATATATATGATTATTAATGATTAATGATAGTTATATATGATTATTAATGATTAATGACGCTCATCTATGTTTAGACACTGATCATGTTATAATTATCATTTGTCAGTCAATCAATAATTATCAATAATGACTTATAACAAGGTGGGAAACAGATAATATCAATATTAAATTTTGGTTTTAGAAGAGGCCTGAGGGTCTCTCATAATCCTTGGGGGCCACCTGTGTGTTGGTGACCCTTGGTCTAGTTGGGAAGAAAATGACAAAAATGTCCCAAAAACCTGGCGAAAATGTCTAAAGAAAGAAAAACACTTTTGATAAAAGAAACAAATGATTCAAACAAAGCTTAAAATAAGTAAAAACAATTTGAAAATGCGACAAAAACAGCTGAAATCTGGCCTATAGGGCTCCTGATTGGTCGGAGCCGGCTCTGTTTTAAGCTTTTTTCGACAGCTTGTTTTCGCTTTTTCCAAACGTGTTAAATTGTTAAATTGTTCTTCTAAATATTTTCAGCGCTTATTTCTACCTCCAATATTTTCTGATATAAAACACAAGTTTAAAAACTCTGTCTACACAGAGCCACTAATGATCCCCAGCTGGCTGCTGGACTTTAGACCAGCAGGTAAACTGTAAGACCTGAAGGGGTGTGTCTCTGACTGTGTGTGTGTGTGTGTGTGTGTGTGTGTGTTTCTCTTAGTGTGTGTGTGTGTTGTCTGATTGTGTGTGTGTGTGTGTGTGTGAGCGTGTGTGTAAGTGTGTCTGACTGTGTGTGTGTGTGTGTGTGTGTGTGTGTGTGTGTTCTCTGACTGTGTGTGTGTGTGTTTTTGTGTGTGTGTATCTGACTGTGTTTGTGTGGTTGTTTGTGTGTTTGTGTGTCTCTGACTGTGT
>NC_053121.1:37641305-37658805 GCF_010015445.1 Perca fluviatilis | reverse complement strand
ACTGTAGGTCTTTGCCAATTCATATAGGAAAACTTTCGGACCTAAATTCTATAAATTGTTAAATTAGTTTAGTTTAGTAGTTTAATTAGTTGTAGTCTAATATTAGTCATTATACACAACAAATGTACATAGCATAGCCTACTCTAGCTTAATATCTAGTCTACCTCCTTTGGGCTCAATCCATAGTACAAATCAGCTGCCTGCTGATCAGGTAGTCTCTCAAGAGGAGCTCCTGCTCTTGTGAGAGAAAACCCTTTTCGGAGTCCAGTATCCAACTCTAGGAAGTGTCTTTGATCTCTGGCTTCTCTTCTTGTGGTCACATGGCAAATGCCGTATGATTTGGCCACTCCCCTGACTGACTTTCCCTGTCTGATTTCATCTGAAGCCCTTTCCAACACAGGAAATGGGACTCCCCTGTCTGTCTTCCTCTTTCTGATATTTGGCATGCTGTAAGCAATCACGTTTTCACTGACTATATCTTTATATAAAAAAAGATAATTACCTTAAAATCTGATGTGATGACATTTTACATTTAATTTGCAATGCAGGGTGCACATTTTACTTTTGATTTGCAACATTAAAGGGAAAATATGCAGTTTATTTTTAGCTTGATAAGTTTTTAAAGGGATACTCCACCGTTTGTTGAAATAGGTCTTATCACGGTCTCCCCTAGCTGTAGATAGGTGGGGTCTCCTCTAGCTGTAGATAGGTGGAGTCTCCTCTAGCTGTAGATAGGTGAGGTCTCCTCTAGCTGTAGATAGGTGGGGTCTCCTCTAGCTGTAGATAGGTGGGGTCTCCCCTAGCTGTAGATAGGTGGGGTCTCCTCTAGCTGTAGATAGGTGAGGTCTCATCTAGCTGTAGATAGGTGGGGTCTCCTCTAGCTGTAGATAGGTGGGGTCTCCTCTAGCTGTAGATAGGTGAGGTCTCCTCTAGCTGTAGATAGGTGGGGTCTCCCCTAGCTGTAGATAGGTGGGGTCTCCTCTAGCTGTAGATAGGTGAGGTCTCCTCTAGCTGTAGATAGGTGAGGTCTTCCCTAGCTGTAGGTGGGGTCTCCTCTAGCTGTAGATAGGTGGGGTCTCCTCTAGCTGTAGATAGGTGGGTCTCCTCTAGCTGTAGATAGGTGGGGTCTCCTCTAGCTGTAGATAGGTGGGGTCTCCTCTAGCTGTAGATAGGTGAGGTCTCCTCTAGCTGTAGATAGGTGGGGTCTCCTCTAGCTGTAGATAGGTGGGGTCTCCTCTAGCTGTAGATAGGTGGGGTCTCCCCTAGCTGTAGATAGGTGGGGTCTCCTCTAGCTGTAGATATGTGGGGTCTCCCCTAGCTGTAGATAGGTGGGGTCTCCCCTAGCTGTAGATAGGTGGGGTCTCCTCTAGCTGTAGATAGGTGGGGTCTCCTCTAGCTGTAGATAGGTGGGGTCTCCCCTAGCTGTAGATAGGTGGGGTCTCCTCTAGCTGTAGATAGGTGGGGTCTCCCCTAGCTGTAGATAGGTGGGGTCTCCTCTAGCTGTAGATAGGTGGGGTCTCCTCTAGCTGTAGATAGGTGGGGTCTCCTCTAGCTGTAGATAGGTGGGCCAACGCAGTTTTTGCATGCATCGTTTTAGTCCGGTGCAACACTGGCAGCGCCGCCGCTAGTTAGCTTAGCGTAGTGAATGGAATCCTATGTTGCCGGTTAGCATGTTGTGAGTAAAAGTGAGCCAACAAAAGACAAAAAAAACAACCTAATTACTTGCACTGAGACAAAAAATGCGTTGGCCCACCTATCTACAGCCAGGGTAGACCATGATAAGAACTATTTCAACAAACAGTGGAGTATCCCTTTAAGATATAAATGAAACTCGGCTGGTGCTACTGGGACTGTTGTAACGTGGCGTTAGCCATGTTTTCATCTCATGTGAGCTATAGCTAAAATGCTAGTTTGACACTTGTTAGCCATTTTCTATTTTTATCTTACAAAACAGTGATTCTAATAATACTTCTATGAATTTATAGACATCTGATCTCATAACAGCATCCAAGAAAGTACATCACAAAGAAAAGTAATTATTTTTTTTACCTCAAAAACAACCTTTTGTTGATATCACAGTCAGGAAGTTTCAAATGTGGCTCCCTCTTTGGGAGAATGGAGGGAAACTAACTGAGCATGAGCACAGCGAGTGTCATCACTCTAGGTTGTTTCTGATTGGAGGAATTCAAGGTGTTACAACTGTCCCTGGTCTCCCCTACCAATGTTATACCCCTTTAATTTCCACAACTGGTAAACATTTTAAAAATAAATCCCCATTTTATAGAGAAATTTGACAGAAACCACAATGTGTTTAGTTCTTAGATGGTCTTTAGTTTATTCCGATTAAACACATTTAAGAATCAGTCATTTAAACATATGTATATATACTATATATATATATATATATATATATATATATATATATTCAGCTTTAGTTGTTACAACATTCATAATGTAACCTGAACGTCACATCTAAGAGCATCTGTGAAACAATTAGTGCAATTTACAGTCAAAACTTTACAGTTCAAACTAAACAAAAACAGCTTCTGTCTGCAAAAATATACAATATATCTATTCGATAAAACTTCAGGTAATAAAAGTTACAGCAAAACAAAGATCTAGACGCCACCTGGAGGCACGTTATAGCTCACACACACACACACACACACACACACACACAAAACACATGTTGACATGTTGAACATCAGAGCACTGAGGATGAGGCACTACGCATACCTGCACCTGGCTGTCGGTACCCAATCCATGCTGCCTGCACGATCCGTTCTGAGCATGTGCATGATGATACTGTTTTACGACACTGCCCGATCTGTTCCACGCTAGCCTCCACCGGGAAGCTAACGTTAGTTTAGCTAACAGCTAATTCGGCTAACCGCTAGCTGACAGCTAGATTCAGTCTAAAATAACATTAAGTCAAACTTAATGGGAGAAGCAGCTACAGCTACATTAAGACTTTACAGTAATAACAATAAAGACAAATATTGAGTGATTGTATTTTAAATGAGCACAAGTAAAGTAGAACTGACCTAACAGCTGTTATATATGTTAACGTTTATTTTCAAGTTTCAACTTTTAAAGTTATTACATGCTGTCTCAGCTAGCGGTTAGCCCAATTAGCTGTTAGCTAAACTAACGTTAGCTTGCCTGTGGAGGCTAACGGCAGACCGCGACAATCAGCTAGCGGTCAGCCGAATTAGCCGTTAGCTAAACTAACGTTAGCTTGGCTGTGGAGGCTAATGGCAGACCGCTACAATCAGCTAGCGGTCAGCCGAATTAGACGTTAGCTGAACTAACGTTAGCTTGGCTGTGGAGGCTAACAGCAGACCGCTACAATCAGCTAGCGGTCAGCCGAATTAGCCGTTAGCTAAACTAACGTTAGCTTGCCTGAGGAGGCTAACGGCAGACCGCTACAATCAGCTAGCGGTCAGCCGAATTAGCTGTTAGCTAAACTAACGTTAGCTTGCCTGTGGAGGCTAACGGCAGACCGCTACAATCAGCTAGCGGTCAGCCAAATTAGCCGTTAGCTGAACTAACGTTAGCTTGGCTGTCGACCGGAAGCGTGGAACAGATCGTGCAGTGTCGTGAATCCTCGTACAACAGCGCATGCGCGAACATTTAGCGCATGCGCAGCACGGATCGGGCACTGACACTGGCCGGCCCGGCGAAGGGGGCGGGGCTTAACAACGACAGGTGAGTCTGACGCTACGAGGCACGTTGAAGCACATCTTTAAACATAGGGCTAAAAAAACAGGAAAAACCCGAGAGTGTTGGCAGGTATGCCATATAGGCAAGTTTCAGATTTTTTTTATTTATTTCCCACATTTGTCGTTTTTGTATTTGTTTACGTTTTTAGCTCTTTTTTTGGGGGGGCGTTTTTTCTCTCTCAATGTTGACAACTATTTTGTAGTTTTTAACACCGTTTTGTCATTTTTCTTGACTTTGACTTGACATACAGTACAGGCCAAAAGTTTCCTTTTTATTTTCATGACTATTTACATTGTAGATTCTCACTGAAGGCATCAAAATTATGAATGAACACATATGGAATTATGTACTTAACAAAAAAGTGTGAAATAACTGAAAACATGTCTTATATTTTAGATTCTTCAAAGTAGCCACCCTTTACTTTTTTATTAATAAGGGAAAAACTTCCACTAATGAACCCTGACAAAGCACACCTGTGAAGGTAAAACCATTTCAGGTGACTACCTCATGAAGCTCATTGAGAGAACACCAAGGGTTTGCAGAGTTATCAAAAAAAGCAAAGGGTGGCTACTTTGAGGAATCTAAAATATAAGACATGTTTTCAGTTATTTCACACTTTTTTGTTAAGTACATAATTCCATATGTGTTCATTCATAGTTTTGATGCCTTCAGTGAGAATCTACAATGTAAATAGTCATGAAAATAAAAAGGAAACACATTGAATGAGAAGGTGTGTCCAAACTTTTGGCCTGTACTGTATGGGCAGAGTCAGGGCTGGACTGGGACAAAAAAAATAAATCGGCCCTGGCATTTTTGGCCCAGGCGGCCCACACCCACTGTGATTGGTCAGACACATTCCCTGCAGACAGTCCTCTTAAAATATGCGTTCTCTGATATGAGTTTCCTAGTGTTCAGCGTTCATGTGATCGTTGTGGATCCTTCAAGAGGGGACTCAAGACTTATCTGTTGATCTTACACTTAAATAATTCACTCATTCTTAGAGTTATAATTTGTATATTTATGGTATTTTTATTATTATTTGATGTGTTGTCATTATTGTTATTATTACTATTTTGCTTAATATTGGTTTAGCAACTTTAAAAACAGTTTACTGTTAATTTTAACTATTGTAAGATTCATATTTTGTCGGTCGCTTTGGACACAAGTGTCTGCTAAATACTATAACCATAACTATAACCCTTCCCAAAAGCTCCAATAAAGCTGAGACTAGTACAATATATGACCTGGAAAAGAGCACCAATACAAGAGAAGGTAATTAAGCCATTCAAGGAACACCGATGCTTGTATCATCACTGATTTTATAGATCACACAGACTTTTCAGCTACCCAACAGGCTAACCGCTAGCATTTTCAATGTAAGCTTAAGCAGTAAGGTTACCTGACAGCCACCAACTTTAATGTCCTCGGCTTCTTCCCTGTCATGTTGTTGTTTCTGCTTCTCTGTATAGCCAGCCACCTCTCCTTCCTCTTCTTCAGGTAATGCTGATGTTGAAGCAGCTACTACAGCCCCAAACATGTCAGAAATTTTGGCACATTTTGAGGAATCCGCCTGTAGATTCTTAATCTTTTTCTCCTGTAATTTCTCTGCACCTCCCTTGCGCTTTGGTGGTCGTTTGTCCATTTTAACGTGAATGCTAAACTTCTTGATTGGGTCAGGCCAGTGCCGATAAAGAAAATTAACCAATATTCACTTGGCTGTATGCCGTTCTACTTTATTTGATTAAAAAATGTTTTTAAGGTCATTATTGCCAATATACAATTTGTAGCCTATAATAAAGGCTTTGCTCGGGTAACTGTTTTATCTTATTATGGTTGATTTATACTTCAATTTATGCTTCAATAAGAAATCATCCCTCACAGTCCATCATGAAGCCTGTTAACTCCATCTCACTGCCTACAAAGACGCCCTCATGGACCTTTATCACAGCAGACATGTTGACTTGTCATAGTAGGAAAAGCTCAGCTGAGACTGATAACCTTAACGATGGCTCAGTTCCATCAAGTGTCCCAGTAAGATATTTCATTGAGTCAGCATGAACAATACCAGGACCTCTCCTAAGTGGAATGCAGCCATCAGTAATGGTTTAATACCAGGACCTCTCCTAAGTGGAATGCAGCCATCAGTAATGGTTTAATACCAGGACCTCTCCTAAGTGGAATGCAGCCATCAGTAATGGTTTAATACCAGGACCTCTCCTAAGTGGAATGCAGCCATCAGTAATGGTTTAATACCAGGACCTCTCCTAAGTGGAATGCAGCCATCAGTAATGGTTTAATACCAGGGTCTCTCCTAAGTGGAATGCAGCCATCAGTAATGGTTTAATACCAGGGTCTCTCCTAAGTGGAATGCAGCCATCAGTAATGGTTTAATACCAGGACCTCTCCTAAGTGGAATGCAGCCATCAGTAATGGTTTAATACCAGAACCCTCTTCTCCACAATGAACAACCACATCAAGCCTCACACACCCTCCCTACCTCTACTCCGGATCTCTGCAACTCATTCCTCCACTTTTTCGCTGACAAAATCAACATCATTTACCAATCTCTATCCCCTGTAAACCCCTCAGCTGGTCTCCTCTGTATCCAAAAGTCCAACCTCTGCAGTTTTGGGGACAGAGCATTCTCCAGGGCAGCTCCCAGGCTCTGGAACTCCCTCCCCCCAAGAGATCTGCACTTCTAAGTCCCTCACCATCTTCCAGTCTCGCCTCAAGACCCATCTCTTCACCTCTGAGTCCATCACCATCTTCCAGTCTCGCCTCAAGACCCATCTCTTCACCTCTGAGTCCATCACCATCTTCCAGTCTCGCCTCAAGACCCATCTCTTCACCTCTGCCTATCCCTAGCCCCACGCCCCCATCCCCTTTTTCTGTTTTTGTAATCTACCTTCCCTGTAAAGCGACTTTGAGTCTTTGAAAAGCGCTATATAAATTCAATGTATTAATAAACAATTATAACAATGAAACCATACATTTTTCTCAGTCATTTGACACTTTTGTTGTAATTTTTGTTGCTTGCTTTCTTTGATGTTTTTTCATTTTTCATTTTTCTGACCTTTTTTATAATTCTTTCTATTATCTTTGAGTATTCTTTACTAATTTGGACCGCCAGTGCCCCCCTAGCATCTGCCTATACTGCCTATGCCGTGGGCCGGGCCTGCCGAAGTAGTTCATGGCATCGATGAAGGGATGTCGAGTAACACGGAGAGAGAAAAATACATTTAGGATTTTCTGAAGTTTACTGTTTCGGGTGCACAAGGACAAATTAAAAGCTGTTAAATCTGAGATTCTGCTGTATCGGATGATGTTTTGTCCAAACTTTGAACTCAACCAGTCCAACACACACACACACACACACACACGCAATAAGGCTACTAATTCTGAGACGAATTTCACAAATGTGAATTTACGCAATATTTTATTTATGAAGTGACCTGAGGTGGAAATTAATCTCAATTTAAGTGACCACGGGTTGAAATAAAAATGTTCCGCAGATTCTCACGTACGAGGTAAAATAGATGCACAGACACACACACACACGGTCACACACACGGTCACAGATACACACAGAGACACACACACACACACACACACACACACACACACACACACACACACACACACACGGTCACAGATACAAACAGAGACACACACACACACGGTCACAGATACACACAGAGACACACACACACACACGGTCACAGATACACACAGAGACACACACACACACGCGTCACAGATACAAACAGAGACACACACACACACACACACACGGTCACAGATACACACAGAGACACACACACACACACGGTCACAGATACACACAGAGACACACACACACACACGGACACAGATACAAACAGAGACACACACACACACACACACACGGTCACAGATACACACAGAGACACACACGCATACACAGAGACACACACACACACACACACACACACAGACACCCACACACACACACGGTCACAGATACACACAGAGACACACACACACACACACAGTCACAGATACACACAGAGACACACACACACACACACACACACACACACACACACACACACACACCACACACACACACACACATACACACACAACGGTCACAGATACCACACAGACACACACACACACACACACAATAACAGTCACAGATACACACACCAACACACACACACACACACACACACACACACACACACACACACACACACACAGTTTGGAGGACTGGTTGGAAGAGAAATTTAGATGTTGGAGCTTCTTAACGGCATTAAGATATTTTGAAACTGAAAATGTTAATGTCCCTAAATGTCTATCTGCAGCAAGTTCACTTTTATAGAAATAAAGTGAAACCAAAGACTCCCTAGAAGAAATCTAATTTGTAAAAATGTAGAATAATTTGTAAAATGATGAGCAGGAACATGAAGTATTTTCAGTAATGTGTCTAAAACATGTAAAACCAGAAGCTGTGGGTCTTTGACAGCGCCACACGGACTCATTAGTGTGAACGAAGAGGAGATAAAACGCTGCTGTAAATACACACAACCCGGTCTCACGGCAGTTCGTGTAAATGTCCACGTTATTCTTAATCTATCGATACGTGTTCACTGAGACGTTTTTCTCGTTTTTTTCGTGTAAATGTCACATTATTTTTTTATGTGTAAATGTCATATTATTTTCTCGGGGAAAGGACGCCGGGAGGCGGCCGAAAAGGTCGCTCCATAAGCCGGGAGGCGCCCGCGAGACGGCCCGCGAGACGGCCCGCTGGGGACGCCCCACAATAACGGGATGGCGGAGGTTGGGTTTAGGAAAAAACTTACGGGGAAAGGGCGCCTTAAACGCCGGGGAAAGGGCGCCTTAAACGCCGGAGAAAGGGCGCCTTAAACGCCGGAGAAAGGGCGCCTTAAACGCCGGGAGACGCGCCACAGTAACACGCGGGATAAAACAGTGAAAGTCCTGTGTTGTTTGACCCATCCACCACCCCGACCAACCTCCCTACGCGGATTTTTGGCTTTTTATATTACTCCCTACAATTTCGTGCTGTGGCCACAAAATATGCTTCCCATTGAAATACATTACTTCACATTTTCGTGTTGTCCAGCACGTAAAAAAACGACAAAAACGTCTCCGTGAACACGTATCAATAGATTCAAATAACGTCACATTTACACGAACTTCCATGAGACCGGGCTGATACACAACACTCAGAACTACAGTACTTCATGCATGTGATCAAACACTGTGACTGTATCTCCTATGTGTACAGTTTAAACTACTCACGACTACACGTCAGTACACACACAGTGTCGACTGTAGGGGAACTCCTCTGACTTCTTGACAACGAGTCAACAGTTGCAATGCCACCCAATGTTTCAGATCTGTGTTTATTCAAAGCCAGAAACCCTCACTGGAATCACATTCTCATGAACCGGTTCCTATGTTATCGTACGGAAACTTGCAGAACAATTCGTATGAAATCCTACATTATTACGCTAAGCACTGGCAGGTCACGTGACGGTTTAGTTTGGCTGTCTTTACAATCAAATTCAGCCGAGAAAAGGTGACTGTGAGCTGGGTACAGAGCACCGTGAGGGGACGTCCTTTCAGATGCCATTACAGTTGAGTTTAGCGGATAAAAGACACCAAAAACACTCGATTCCTGGGTGAAAGTCTTGTGTTTTCTCCTTAAAAGGGATGGTTTCGGAGTAATTTCACCCAAGGGTCCTTTGCACCATGACCTCGAGCCAAACAACCCCCCCCCAAAAGCTTTTTTCCCCTGGGTCTAACATTGGGCGAGTTTGGGCTATCAGCCAACGGCTTAGGGCGGGCGCTAATGGAACCAACTGTGTATCTCGTAAATTACTCCACTAATAATGCCTGGAATGGTACCAAACATCTACAGTATTACAAATAGGTTCTGTACTCATAAAATGAGGCATTAGAAAATGTGTAAGTACACCAGGAGTTTTATTTAAATAGCACTTGCCTGATGGCTTCTACTCTCTGCTGCTAGCGCTGCTAGCTAGCTAGCTAGCCTTCTGATTCTCCTCCATTAGTTGTAGCTCCTCGCAAGAACTAAACAACTACTTTACCGGTAGTCTCTTCCGGTAAAGTAGTTGTTTAGTTCTTGCATTCATCCTTTCATAAATTGCCTTAAATCAGCTACATTTTGAATGAAGTTTGGTTTGAGGATTTGAATAAAAACAGGATCCTTTAATCTCAAGTCCAACACAGAACTATGACATATTATTCTAGCACCAAAAGACATAAAAACAAATCGGTTAATGCAGATCTCAGATAAGAATATTACAACCAAAGTGCAGACCTTCAGCATTTATAAAAGATTCCTTATCTAGTCCAGAAACTGTTCCTTTAAAATCTGTGTTTCTTTACGCTCTGCGTCTCTGGGAATGTGGACGAAGTTGCTCTTACGTTAAAATCCTCCTCCGTCTTTCTGTCAGAGGCTGTTTGTGTATAAACTGGCAGCTGAGGCTCATCTTCGAAATAAACTCATGCAATCTGTAATGTTTTGCTGTCGACCAACAACAGCGTTGGTGTTTTAGAATTACAGATGAGATGTTGTATAAAAGGCTACATTATATTACACAAATATGATAGTTATTGTGCACCAGGCAAGGTTGTTTTCATCATATTAATTAATGGCAAATAGGCAAAAAAGGTTTGACAAATTACTTAATTTGTTGCCTCAAATTACTAATTTTATATATATATATATATATATATATATATATATATATATATATATATATATATATACACATATACACACACACATACACATACATACATACACATACGGCCAAAGTTTGGCACACCTTCTCATTCAATGATTTCGTTTTTATTTTTCATGACTATTTACATTGTGAGTCTCACTGAAGGCCATCAAAACTATGAATGAACACATATGGAATTATGTACTTAACAAAGTGTTGTTAATTAGTCGAAAACATGTCTTATATTTTAGATTCTTCAAAGTCGCCACCCTTTGCTTTTTTATTAATAAGGGAAAAACTTCCACTAATGAACCCTGACAAAGCACACCTGTGAAGGTAAAACCATTTCAGGTGACTACCTCATGAAGCTCATTGAGAGAACACCAAGGGTTTGCAGAGTTATCAAAAAAAGCAAAGGGTGGCTACTTTGAAGAATCTAAAATATAAGACATGTTTTCAGTTATTTCACACTTTTTTGTTAAGTACATAATTCCATATGTGTTCATTCATAGTTTTGATGCCTTCAGTGAGAATCTACAATGTAAATAGTCATGAAAATAAAGAAACACATTGAATGAGAAGGTGTGTCCAAACTTTTGGCCTGAACTGTGTGTGTGTGTATATATATATATACGTAGATACTGCTGCCAATTGGGGGTCAGCCCTATGTTTCCACATTTCTAGGACATTCCAAGAACGGGACAGTTGGGTTTAGGGATAAAAACACTTGGTGAACAGAGATCACTTTTGGCTCAAAACTCAAATGCTTAAAAATCAAAACGTAGCGGTGGAGATGTAGCCTGAGAATAATATATGTACACTATTATTCTGAATATGACAGTATTCTGAGTTTGATTCGGGTCATGTAAACAGCTAACAGCAAAGTTATTGTGATAAAAAGATGATCATTTATGGCAAAAATTAACTGACTAACATATATTTTGCAGTTGGTGTTGTTGCTCATTTGCTGAAATACAAACTGAGCTTCAGGCTTTACAGTTTTTCTTTAGGTTAACAATTGTTGCCACAGTGCAGACTTCTCTCTACTCCTGTGAAATTTCCAGTTACACACCAACGCTGCACGGTGGTTTCAGAGCCCCCTCGTTTGATTCTGTGCGCTCGTTAGCTTTGGAGAGCTTCACGGCAACGTGAATGTTGTCTGAAACCAACGTTAAGGATTTCACCCAAAAGAAAAGACAGTTAAAGCCAGTTTAGCCTCCCAGGAGATTTGTGGTTTCGATAAACATATTATGTGGTTACAGCTTCTCAACCCTCATGTTGTCTTCTGGTCAAATTTGACCCCATTTAAAAAAAAATTATATCAAAGTATGGGACGTCAAAATAAGCACGAGAAATGTAAAAAAAACGACAAAACTTTAGGAAAAGCAATGAAAAAGATGAAAAAAAGCCACAAAAACATCGTAAAAAGCACCAATAACGTCAAAAAAAGAACCCAAAACATTGAAAAAGTGACAAAAACGTCAAAAAAAGTGACAAAAATGTCAGAAAAGGTGACAAAAATGTCAGAAAAAGCAATAAAAATGTTGAAGAAAGTTTTAAAAAAAGCGACTAAAACTTTTTTCATGGTTGACGGGGAGACAACACGAGGGTTAAAGAGACTGCCTGTCAGGAGCGCTTCAGTATTCATTTTCTTTATATTTTCTAACAACGCGACCAACACTGAGGTCATAATCACTCGATAGCTGCACATTATTTTCACAACTAAAGTTATTACAATAAATCAACTGACACTGGACTGAGTCTACTGCTACTTACTGTACATATACAGTCACATCTGCACAGAAATTTACCAACTTCTGTTGAAAACTTGTTATGTTTTGTTCAACTCCGAAGCTTATCCACACTGAGAAATTGTCTACTTTTTAAATCTAAGCAAATAAACTCCTATTTTAAATCTATGAATTACTTCATATTCTTGCGTTTTAAGTACAAAAAAGTACGTTTTAGTTGCTGAACATTAACAGTGTGAACTCTGTAAGTGATAAGTGCTCGGTCAGCAGGATGGAAATGTGATTCCAACTGGACCAAACGTGAGGCGATGCAGGTCTTCCTCCCACCGTGTGCAGGCTGTAAACGTTAAAACCTCCCAGTCTCCCAGTCGTTCTGCCGCCCGTCAGACATATGCGTGAAACCACAGCCGGCCGCTGGCACCAAAATGGCCGCCGAGGTGCAGCGGGGGGAGCAGGTTAAAGGCAGGAACGCTGGCGGGTCGGTCAGTGTCCTCCGCCTCTGGAGGAAGGACTCTCTGAACGCCCGTCCTTAGAGCCAGCGGCAGACTTTTTCTGCTTCTGCTTGGACTTCCTCAGCATCCTGACCTACAGACACAGCAGAGAAACCATAGACAGTATATAAGTATGGACCACCAGACCCCGTGTCTCTGGACAGAGACCAGTGAAGGCTATTAGAAGCACTTTTCCGGTGATCGCTAGGGTTACTGAGCAGCCTCCAACTGAGAGAGACAACGTAAATGTGACGTGAGCAACCTGTCTGAAAGTGTGAAGTCTTCTGGTAGCTGTGCCGAGAGCAATCTCAATCATTCCCAATCTTACAGAGACGGAGAGCGTAGGTATATGTAAGGAGATAACATAGGCACAGGCTAATTACTGATCACTAACATGCTAGTTAACATTAGTCATTAAACCTAAACAGATAATGGAAGTCCAAACTGCCTGTGAGCTTCTCCTGTACTATACGGTAATTCCTCTACTGTGTGACAGTACGTAAGTCCGTGGGTTTATGACCCAATCGTTAGGCGTATTGTTATAAAAGCGTCTGCTACGGAGCCATAACGTGAGCTACAAGGTAATGGAGCCTTTTATACATTGTCGTGTTTCTTTAGAAATAAACAACGGACAAATAGAGTCTTTAAACTCTTCAGATGTAAAGTTATTCTCTGTCAAAGTGGCGTCAGAATGAATGGGAGTCAATGGGATGCTAACGGGAGGTGATGGCTTGGTAGCAACAAAATGGCGCCATAGGTGGTTGGAGCTCTGAAGCGATGATTACCCCCGCTTGAGAGAAACACAGAACAGATAAACTACAGGCAGGGTAGTCAGAGTGACCAATGCTACTTCTAGTGATGCCGATATTAATATTGCCGTTATGGCCGATACCGATATCTACCGATGTCGATATCTCTGTATAGAAATTTTTTTTTTACGATAATCAAATTATTATTATTTTTTTTACTTTTGTGATTTATTTTCCGAAATGACTGATATTGGGCACCTTTACCTTTGGGCAAAATATGACTGTCATCAGATTTAAAAAATAAAAATAATATTTATATAATTATATATAATTTGACACCGAACCAATACTAACTGAAAAATTACCATATCGGCCGATATTATATCGTGCACCACTAGCTACTTCACCAATAGACCATTATATACCTAAATTAGAAGTATTTTAAACTAAGTAAAGTGCTGTAACGTGAACACATAGTGCCATAGAAAGATAAAATCCGAGCAGCATTTGCTGGTTGTATTTAGGCGCTACAGAGCTCCGGGACGCCGGCTACCAGCGGCAGTTGTTTAGCCGCCAATAGGTGACCGTGAGCTGGCAACCAGCAGCAGTTGTTTAGCCGCAAATAGGTGACTGTAAGCTGGCTACCAGCAGCAGTTGTTTTGCCGCCAATAGGTGACTGTGAGCTAACTACCAGCAGCAGTTGTTTAGCCGCCAATAGGTAAATGTGAGCCGGCTACCAGCAGCAGTTGTTTAGCCGCCAATAGGTGACTGTGAGCTAACTACCAGCAGCAGTTGTTTAGCCGCCAATAGGTGACTGTGAGCCGGCTACCAGCAGCAGTTGTTTAGCCGCCAATAGGTGACTGTGAGCCGGCTATCAGCAGCAGCTGTTTAGCCGCCAATAGGTGACTGTGAGCCGGCTACCAGCGGCAGTTGTTCAGCTGCCAATTAGGGGACTGTGAGCCGGCTATCAGTGGCAGTTGTTTAGCCGCCAATAGGTGACTGTGAGCCGGCTACCAGCAGCAGTTGTTTAGCCGCCAATAGGTGACTGTGAGCCGGCCACCAGCAGCAGTTGTTTAGCCGCCAATAGGTGACTGTGAGCCGGCTACCAGGAGCAGTTGTTTAGCCGCCAATAGGTGACTGTGAGCCGGCCACCAGCAGCAGTTGTTTAGCCGCCAATAGGTGACTGTGAGCCGGCTACCAGCGGCAGTTGTTCAGCCGCCAATAGGTGACTGTGAGCCGGCTACAGGCACCGCCAGATGATGCTACTTTCAGGGGCCGTGGTGGTGGAGTTTAGCCAGAAAAAGTGAGCTTCATGCGGCGCTGACAGTTAAGTTTAGGCATCAAAATGACTCGTTAAGTTTAGGAAAAAGATGGTGATTTGGATTAAAACATTCCCGAGGAACGAACGAGCGTTTCCTGGGTAAAAGTATTTTATGTTCACCGTGAAGTGAACTCCGCTATTCATTATTTTCCTTTGGATATTGAACTTCATAAATAAGTGTTTTGGCACGGCTGGCCGAGTGATACTACTGTTTATCCACGGTGGGATTGGAAGGGGGATTTAAATCTGGCATGTTTGGTTTTGTTGTGAATGATCAATGCAACCAATACACACACACATCACTGCAGCGAATACACACACACACACACACACACATCACAGCAGCGAATACACACACACACACATCACTGCAGCGAATACACACACACACACACACATCACTGCAGCGAATACACACACACACACACATCACTGCAGCGAATACACACACACACACATCACTGCAGCGAATACACACACACCTTATCTCTTATTATTCATTAATTTGATTGAAAGCGGCACAAATGAGAATGTTTATCTATTAAGAAGGGACAAAAAAAGGACAGAAAGAACGATGCATGACAGAAGCCTAACCAACTAACTAACTAACAAACAATAACTACCTAACTAACTAACCAACTAAATATAACTAACCAACTAACTAACTATAACTAACTAACTAAAACGACCCAACTAACCAACTAACTATAACTAACCAACTGACCAACCAACTATAACTAACCAACCAACTATAACTAACCAACCAACTAACTAACTAACTAACTACAGCTAACTAACTAAAACTAACTAACTAACTATAACTAACCAACTAACTATAACTAACCAACCAACTAACTAACTATAACTAACTAACTAAAACTAACTAACTAACTATAACTAACTAACTAAAACGACCCAACTAACCAACTATAACTAACCAACCAACTAACTATAACTAACCAACTAACTATAACTAACCAACCAACTAACTAACTATAACTAACTAACTAAAACTAACTAACTAACTATAACTAACTAACTAAAACGACCCAACTAACCAACTATAACTAACCAACCAACTAACTAACCAACTATAACTAACCAACTAACTAACCAACCAACCAACCAACCAACTAACTATAACTAACTAAAAAACCAACCAACCAACCAACCAACTAACCAACCAACCAACTATAACTAACCATCCAACTAACAAACTATAACTAACTAAATAACTAACGAACCAACCAACTAACTATAACTAATTAAATAACTAACCAACCAACCAACTAACTATAACTAACTAAATAACTAACCAACCAACTAACTAACTATAACTAACTAAATAACTAACCAACCAACTAACCAACCAACCAACCAACTAACCGACCAACTATAACTAACCATCCAACTAACAAACTATAACTAACTAAATAACTAACCAACCAACCAACTAACTATAACTAACTAAATAACTAACCAACCAACCAACCAACCAACTATAACTAACTAAATAACTAACCAACTAACTAACTAACTATAACTAACCAACTAACCAACCAACTAACTACCTACCTACCTACCTAACCAACTAACTAACTAACTACCTACCTAAATACCTACCTAACTACCTACCTACCTACCTAACCAACTAACTAACTAACTACCTACCTAAATACCTAACTAACTACCTACCTACCTACCTACCTAACTACCTACCCAACTAACTAACTAACCAACTACCTACCTACCTACTTAACTAACTACCTACCTACCTACTTAACTAACTAACTAACTACCTACCTACCTACCTACCTACCTATCTAACTAACTAACTGTTAGGAAGGCTGTGGGACAGACCTTTGGCCCGGCAGCAGAGATGATGATGTGTCCTGGCGGTTGGATCCACGGCTCTCCGTCCACCTGGACAGGAATGGGTTTGCTCACCGTCAGCCTGATGTAGTTCCCTTGAGCAATACGAATCCCTGAGCGCAGGCCGCTCTGCACCTGGCCCTGCAAACACACACACACACACACACACACACACACACAAAAACAAACACAAACACACAACACACACACACACACACACAGAGACCCACAGAGACCCACACACACACACACACACACACACACACACACAGACAAAGACACACACACACACACAAAGACACACACACACACACACACACACACACACACACACACACAGACAAAGACACACACACACAGACAAAGACACACACACACACACACACACAGACAAAGACACACAGACAAAGACACACACACACACACACACAGAGACAGAGAGACACACACACAGACAGAGAAACAGACAGACACACACAGACAGACAGACAGACACACAAACACACAGACACATACACACACAAAAACAGACACACACACACACACAGACATACACATACATACAGACACACATACAGATACACACACAAATACAGACACACACACACAGACACAAACACCAATACAGACACACAACAATAATACACAGACACAACACACAGACACACACCAACACACACAGACACACACACACACACACACACCACCAATACACACACACACACACACACAGAGCACACCACCACACACACACACACCACAGTTAGCAACACAACCACACACACAGACACACACACACACACACACACAACACACATACCACACACACACACAC
>NC_053121.1:37633805-37636305 GCF_010015445.1 Perca fluviatilis | reverse complement strand
CTGTCTCTACACATGGATGTTTCCCATAAACACAAACATAAATAAACATAAATATATACTGATCAACGTCGGCAGCGTTGACGACAGAATAGGCTCCAGAATATTTCCTTCTGGATTGACAGGTGCAATATTTGAAAATGGATAATTATTAATATAATTTTTTTAAATGACATTTATATATCTGCATTTATGTCAAAATCTAGAGACTTTCAAACATCGAAATGTCATTTATTGAAATGTTTTCATGTCTAAATGACATATAAACATCTTTTAGTATTCTATTTTGTCTGGAAATGCTTCCAACACGTTGGCGTGTCGCATGAAAAATAGGCATCGGTCCTATTTCTAGCACGCACGTCTTTTCGGCACGGCTCGAGACGTGCGTCCCACGCAGGCAGTGTGCACGCTCTAACCTGTTACCATGGGAGCCCAAATGAAAACGGACACGCCACCCAGCCAGTGTGCAGCCGGCCTTAGTCATCAAGGAAAAAAGCAACAAAAATGTCGCAAAAACGTCCAAATAAAGCGCCCAAAAGTGGCATAAACTTCAGAGTTAGTTGGTGTGAGTTAGTAAATTTAACCTTAGCAGAGTCGGGGAACTTCCCGTTAAAAAGAACTGACACGAAACTAAATATCCACTAGCTAAATATCCAAAAGACTAACTCCAATCTAAAGACAATCTGTCATAAAGTCTCTGAGATTTTAGTCACAGACTAGAAGATTTTGCAGAGAAAGGGGATCTTGCAGGGTCACAATTTGCAACATTGAAATAAGCAACGAAAACGTGGTAAAGCAAACAAAACCCCCCCCCCCAATAAAGACATAAAACGAAAGCATCAAAATCAATATATATATATAACATACCATAAAATAGTTATAACAATGATTAATAATGATATTTATAACCTGTTGTTTCTACTTTAAACTAAACATTAAAGGGAGGCAGTGTGTGTCCGACCTGTTCCCAGCACACACACACACACACACACACACACACACACACACACACACACACACACACACACACACACACACACAGAACGTGCACACACACACACACACACACACACACACAGAACGTGCACACACACACACACACACACACACACACACACACGAAGGTGAAAAATATATATAATCTAATATCTATTTTTACATGTGCGTTCTGTGTGTTTGTGTGTGTCTTGTACGATAGCGCGTAATGTGTGTGCGTTCCTAATGTTGTTGTGTGTGTGTGTGTGTGTGCGGCGTCGGTGTGTATGCTAGTGTGTGGTGTGTGTGTTTATGTGTGTCTGTGTGTGTGTGTGCGTGTTCTGTGTGTGTGTTCTGTGTGTGTTTGTGTGCGTGTATGTGTGTCTGTGTGTGTGTGTGTGTGTCTGTGTGCGTTCTGTGTGTGTGTTCTGTGTGTGTGTGTGTTCGTGTCTGTGTGTGTGTGTATGCAGGTGTTTGTCTGTGTGTCTGTGTGTGTGTATGCAGGTGTTTGTGTGTGTGTGTGTGTGTGTGTGCATGCAGGTGTTTGTGTGTGTGTGTGTGTGTGTGTGTGTCTGTCTGTATAACACTGATTAATAATTATATTTATAACCAGTTGTTTTTCTAGGTGTTTGTCCGACCTGTTCCCAGCGGGACGATGCCGATCGGCGGCTCTCGGCACGCCAGTTTGTGCCGGACGGCCTCCAGGACCCCCAGCACCCAGCCCGTCGTCCCGTCGCCGCCGCAGACCAGCACCCGAAACCTGGGAAGGTCCCGGAAGGTGTGGAGGCTGCACGGCAGCATCACAGACATGTCAGTCCATCTTATACACATCCTCCTTTTCTGTGTTTAAAATCAAGGCTAAAGACACATTTCTACCCACAGGCCTTTTTAGAAAAGAAAAGTCAGATATTTGGACTGTATTACTGCAGGTCTCATATAATCTTCTGTTTGTTCCTCATAAAGCCCCCCCCAAAAAGTCAGCAAAAAAGTTCCTTAGCCATCATAGCAAAAAACGACTAAAATGTTAGGAAAAACAAAGTGTAAAAAATGCCCGAAAAAGTTGTAGTCCAGCCTTTACTTCAGAGACAAATGTGGTCACTTTGTAACACACGTTATAATGCTCACCTAGCTGCTAGCGTAGCACGCCCTCATACTCTGCTTCTGACTGGTTAGTAGTCTTACCTAGGTAATGTCAGGGCACGCCCTCATACTCTGCTCCTGACTGGCTAGTAGTCCTTACCTAGGTACTGTCAGGGCACGCCCTCATACTCTGCTCCTGACTGGCTAGTAGTCCTTACCTAGGTACTGTCAGGGCACGCCCTCATACTCTGCTTCTGACTGGCTAGTAGTCCTTACCTAGGTACTGTCAGGACACACTCTCATACTCTGCTTCTGACTGGCTAGTAGTCCTTACCTAGGTACTGTCAGGACACGCCCTCATACTCTGCTTCTGACTGGCTAGTAGTCCTTACCTAGGTACTGTCAGGGCCCTCATACTCTGCTTCTGACTGGCTAGTAGTCCTTACCT
>NC_053121.1:37621305-37628805 GCF_010015445.1 Perca fluviatilis | reverse complement strand
TGGATCTCACAGATTTCAAATAATGCAAGTAAAAACGGTTTTGTATGGCAGGGCACTTTTAACTCTGGACATTAGCGCTCACCTTGCTTGCTGCTCATGCAGACCTCCAGCAGACTGAAACCGGACGCGTCTTCCTCCTGAAACAACACAAGCATCTTATTTCGTACACTTCTATTCTGTATAAAATACTAAAACTGTGAAAAGTAGTTCCTGGAGGATGATTTTCTCTGAGTTACAGTCACCTGTCTGTGGAGCAGACCGAGGACCTCGTTGAGGACCGAAGCCGCTGTGCTGTTCTTAGAGACGGAGACGGACACGAAGGCTGCACCTGACCTGAAACACACACACAGCATGGGAGACCATTAAAGGCTAATTTCTGGATTTTTCAACCCTATTTTCCGATGCATTAGTGTCTAAGTGACTGAAATATTTGAAATTGGTCCAGTATTGAGCGTGAACGCTGTACCACGGCAGCCCTGAACCGACCTGTAATGTAACCCTACAGGACAGATGTTCAGCATCAGTTAGAGTCCACCAAAAGTTCTGTTTTTGCCGCTGACAGACTCAGATTATTATTCTAAGTGTCTGACAACATTATGGGATGGATCCCTACAGAGATAGACCTTTTAGTTAAAGAGTAAGATCCTTTTAGTTTAACATGAAACAGCCCCGAAATCACCATCACCAAACTCCACCAGACTCCATGTAAATAATCAGGACTTTTAGCGTGTATAGAGCCAGCATATCTCCACCAGACTCCATGTAAATAATCAGGACTTTTATCATCGTAAAACACACTTTTTTTCAAAGTGGACAGAAACTGAATAAAACTATCAGAAGCCGTCTGGTTCATCTTTCCACTGTTCCAACAATCACCACTCTGGTTTGGTTGAAATAAACCCTTAATTCACCCATTTACTCTATACACGCTAAAAGTCCTGATTATTTACATGGAGTCTGGTGGAGATATGCTGGCTATATACACACTAAAAGTCCTGATTATTTACATGGAGTCTGGTGGAGATATGCTGGCTATATACACACTAAAAGTCCTGATTATTTACATGGAGTCTGGTGGAAATATGCTGGCTATATACACACTAAAAGTCCTGATTATTTACATGGAGTCTGGTGGAGATATGCTGGCTATATACACACTAAAAGTCCTGATTATTTACATGGAGTCTGGTGGAAATATGCTGGCTCTATACACGCTAAAAGTCCTGATTATTTACATGGAGTCTGGTGGAAATATGCTGGCTCTATACACGCTAAAAGTCCTGATTATTTACATGGAGTCTGGTGGAAATATGCTGGCTCTATACACGCTAAAAGTCCTGATTATTTACATGGAGTCTGGTGGAAATATGCTGGCTCTATACACGCTAAAAGTCCTGATTATTTACATGGAGTCTGGTGGAAATATGCTGGCTCTATACACGCTAAAAGTCCTGATTATTTACATGGAGTCTGGTGGAGATATGCTGGCTCTATACACGCTAAAAGTCCTGATTATTTACATGGAGTCTGGTGGAGATATGCTGGCTCTATACACGCTAAAAGTCCTGATTATTTACATGGAGTCTGGTGGAGATATGCTGGCTCTATACACGCTAAAAGTCCTGATTATTTACATGGAGTCTGGTGGAGTTTGGTGATGATGATTTCGGGGCTGTTTCATGTTAAACTAAAAGGATCTTACTCTTTAACTAAAAGGTCTATCTCTGTAGGGATCCTTTCATAACGTTGTCAGACACTTGAACAGTGGTCTGTCTTACCTGGGCCAGCCGGCGTACACCCTGATGTCCTCAGCGTCTCGGGGCTTGGCCCTCAGCAGCCAGGCGTCGCCTCCATCCTTCGGAGAGCTCCGGTTGTCGGGGCCGCCGTTGCGGTTGAGGATGTCGTCGCTATGGAGACGCTGCACGCCGCCGACGTCCTGCAGCTCGTAGCCCAGAGGTTCATCGGGGAGGTAGAAGGCCCTCAGCGCCGCCTCCTGCAGGACAACACCAACATTGCAGCGTGAGGCCGAGGCTTATTATGTGAGATCTAGTCTCGCATAGCCAGACCCTCCTCCACAGCGCTGCGGAGGAAGGTCTGGCTAGTCCACATAAGCATTCCTTGATGAGACAACAATGTGCTCTGGTTTATTGCCATTTCTTTAAACCAATCACAATCATCTTGGGGCGGGGCTAAGTTCAAAAGTAGTTTTAGTCGTGCAACAGAAAACTCAGATTGGACAGATAGGCAAGGCAAGGCAAGGCAGCTTTATTTATAGAGCACATTTCAGCAACAGGGCAATTCAAAGTGCTTTACATAAAACATGAAAGAGCAGTTAGAACACAATTAAAAACAATTTAAAAGACAATAATACATTTTACAGTGCAGTATAAGAATTTAAAGAACTGAGAGATAAAATATGCTAATAAAGCGCAGTTAAAACATTTAAACATTACCCATGATTGACAAAAACTTGATATTATACTATTTCTTTTTCGATGTGATCATCACCACAAAGCTTAGTTCTTTTTTCGGCAAACCTTGTAAAACCCGGTACAGCCCTGCAGACAAAAATCTTTAGTCAAGTAAAGAACTTGTTCTTAAACTATTGTATTTCTTCTGCAGTCTGTCTCTAAATAGTCTAGAGCCTCTTTCAAATGTCATAGACTATTTCTGTAAGGGGTCCAGAGCCGCTTTAAAATGTCATAGAGTATTTTTAGGCCTTCCGCCTAAATTAGTTAGTTACTTCGACTAGCTTTTGACCAGCCCAACGTCTGTCTTTTCCGTCAATCTATTGTCCTGTCAGCATCTGAGAAATAATTAGAAATATGTCCGTGTCTGCACTAGGATGAAAATGATAAGAATTTAAAGAAAGAGCAGTTAAAACAGTTAAACATATAAAACCAGATAAAATAGGTTATTTAAAGAAAGGCAACATCAAAAAGAACTAAGAGTTGCAGCGGACTTGCAATTTTCAGGGAGTTTGTTCCAGATATGTGGAGCATAAAAACTGAAGTCTAGCTAGTCTAGGTAGCTGTCTGGATTTACCCTGCAGAGATCTGAGGACCAGGTAACCATAGTCTTCACAAATCAGCCGGAGGTTAGAACGCCAACACAGAGACAGAGGAAGGGGGACGAGACATCCGGACGAAAGGAGGAAACCAGAGCAATTCCCGGAAGTAGATCGCGTGGATAGAGACTATCTATATATGTGAGAGCATTATAATAACAATTGTCTTATGTGGCATTTAGTCTGGAGCAACGGAAGTACATTTCCAGGATTTGCCTCTTTCTCTGTGCGTTTCCGTTGTCTAACTCCACGGGAAACAACATCAAACTTTGAGCTAGCGAGCTACACGTTGAAAATATGAAGTTCTGAAGAACATTTGGACGGTGCAACAAGTCAGGTCTGCTCGGTTCTTTCAGGGAACGATTGTAGAGATTAACAAAGAATATGTTCAGGGCATTTCCTCTCTAACTGGGAGGTTTTGGGAGCGATTGGTGGGATTGCTGTGGACGAAGTACACACAGAGATACACTGGTAAGAGCCAATGAGGTGTAACCATGGATCAGCTCATTATAGCTAATAATAGCTCACTTTATACTGGATTGTGTCAACAGTTAACTCCATTTAATATTGTATGTGCCGTTTTCTTTTGCAGGATGCAAATGTTGCACCGACACAAGTTCCTTCCTGATACTTTATTTACTGCTGTGACATTTAAATGTTAAAAAACTGCTTTTACAAAATGATAATTACCTGCTTTGATGTTGAAAAACAGATATATATATATATATATATATTCCTAAAGTTTCCAATAAACATGGCTTGGTTTAACAACCTTCTGTAAACACATATGAGCCATGGACTCCAGCTGGAGATAGTGGTAGTGTGTGTGAAATGTTTTTGGGGAAGCCCTCACCACCACTTCCTCTTTCCTCGTGGCTCGATGGATGGAGACCAATCGGAAGCAGCCGCGCTTGACTGCATCATCTCCGTCAAACACCTTCACAAACTGTTTACCTGTGACACACACACACACACACACACACACACACACACACACACACACACACACACACACACACACACACACACACACACACACCCACACACACACACACACACAGAGATGCACACACACACACACACACTTTACACACACACAGCACACACACACACACACACACACACACACACAGCTACACAAACGTACTCACACACACACACACACACAGATGCACACACACGCGCCACTGCACACACACACACACCTTTAAATAAAAATAATCTTCATTGAGATACCTACTAAATTTTAAATAAAGTTGTGTGTGTGTGTGTTTATTTATGTTGTGTATTAATATGTATAATATATGATATTATTATTATTGTGTGTTTTGTTTATTGTATGGTATTTATGATGTTAATGTATATGTGCGATGTATTGTGTTGTAATGGATGATGTTTTATATATGTGTTGTATCTGTATGTGTGTATGTGTGTTGCTTATTATTATTATGATTTTATTGTGTGTGTGTATGTGTGTGTGTTGTGTGTGTATTATTGTTATTGTGTTATTGTGTGTGTGTGTGTGTTACGTGTTGTGTGTGTGTGTGTGTGTGTGTGTGTGTGTTTGTTTGTGTGTGTGTGTGTGTGTGTGTGTGTGTGTGTGTGTGTGTGTGTTGTGTGTGTGTGTGTGTGTGTGTGTGTGTGTGTGTGTTTGTGTGTGTTGTGTGTGTGTGTGTGTGTGTGTGTGTGTCTACGTGTGTGTGTGTGTGTGTGTACCGGCTCTGCAGCAGCAGGCTGAGCGTCTTTAGATGCAGCCGTAGACGAGTCGACATCATCCGAGTTATCTGATAGAAACATGGAGGGAAACACTGAGTCACTCAGATTTCTGGGAAATTTAAAGCAACAATAACGTCAGAAACATGACGGTACATGAATACACAGAAAATCAATCAACTGCTCCAACAACTGACGCTGTGTGTGACAGTTGTTTTAAGTTGTTTTAAGTTGTTTTAAGTTGTTTTAAGTTGTTTTAAGTTGTTTTAAGTTGAATCTCTTCAGGATAAATACAGTTCATCTACCGCATGTACACTTGCATATAGTTCTTAGATCCTAGCTGTACCTTTTTTCTATTGCCTGGTCACACACACACACACACACACACACACACACACACACACACACACACACACACACAAACACGTTAAATTTGTGAAAACAGAGTGAGTTTTTGCCAAGTTTTTATATTTTATTTTCACTTTTATCTGCCTTGTTCTTGAACTTGCAGAAAAACTTGACAAACCATTGATGCCACTATATATATATATATATATATATATATATATATATATATATATATATATATATGCCAAAAGTTTGGACACACCTTCTCATTCAATGTGTTTCTTTATTTTCTGTCATATTCAGAATAATAGTGTGCATATATTATTCTCAGGCTACATCTCCACCGCTACGTTTTGATTTTTAAGCATTTGAATTTTGAGCCAAAAGTGATCTCTGTTCACCAAGTGTTTTTATCCCTAAACCCAACTGTCCCGTTCTTGGAATGTCCTAGAAATGTATACAGGCCAAAAGTTTGGACACACCTTCTCATTCAATGTGTTTCTTTATTTTCATGACTATTTACATTGTAGATTCTCACTGAAGGCATCAAAACTATGAATGAACATATATGGAATTATGTACTTAACAAAAAAGTGTGAAATAACTGAAAACATGTCTTATATTTTAGTTTCTTCAAAGTAGCCACCCTTTGCTTTTTTGATAACTCTGCAAACCCTTGGTGTTCTCTCAATGAGCTTCATGAGGTAGTCACCTGAAATGGTTTTACCTTCACAGGTGTGCTTTGTCAGGGTTCATTAGTGGAATTATTTCCCTTATTAATAAAAAGCAAAGGGTGGCTACTTTGAAGAATCTAAATATAAGATCGGCACTCAATTATTCCAGCCTTTTAAAGTCCATAATTCATGTTCATTCATAGTTGCTGCTGCTCAATGAATCTAAATGTAATGTCATGATAAAAAAACGCCATTGAATGAGAAGGTAATCAAACTTTGGCTTCCTATTATATATATATATATATTTTATTATTATTATATACCTGCTCCTGGTCATTTCTAACAGTAAGAGTGCTGACATCACACAAGTTCACCTGTTTTCACATAAGAAATGACTCAAACCGTGAATAGATTATGTAAATAGTTGGAGATTAATGTAACAGTTGACATTTAATCGGTGTATCTTTGCAGCTCTGTTTCTGACGTGCTCCATTTTAAATCTGCTGAGACCTGCAGGGTCTGTGGTGTGGGCTCTCTGCAGGCCGCGTGCAGAACAGAAACTCAACGTGTTTGTTTAAAAAGAGTCTCACAAACACAGAGATCATTATTCATATCAGGGTTTAAAAAAAAAATAACTTTCACATCTCAGATGAAGACAAAGAGAAGCTCTCAGGAAATGAGCCGAGTGTTTCTGCTGCACACACAGCATCACAGAGGATGTGGTCTCTGTGTGTGTGTGTGTGTGTGTGTGTGTGTGTGTGTGTGTGTGTGTGTGTATGTGTGTTTGTGTGTCTGTATGCTTGTGTATGCTGTGTGTCTGTCTGTGTGTGTGTGTTTGTATGCTTGTGTGTCTGTATGCTTTTTGTGTGTGTCTGTGTGTGTGTGTCTGTATGTATGCTTGTGTCTGTGTGTGTGTTGGTATGCTTGCGTGTGTCTGTGTGTGTGTGTTGTGTGTCTGTATGCGTGTGTGTGTGTGTGTCTGTATGCGTGTGTGTGTGTGTGTCTGTATGCTTGTGTATGCTGTGTGTCTGTATGCTTGTGTGTATCTGTATGCTTTTGTGTGTGTGTGTGTGTGTTTGTTGTGTTGTTATGTGTGTGTTGTGTGTATTGTGTGTGTCTTTATGTTTTGTGTGTTTGTGTATTTGTGTTTTGTTGTGTGAGTGTATGTATGTGTGTGTGTCTGTATGCTTGTGTGTGTGTCTGTATGCTTGTGTGTGTGTGTGTGTGTCTGTGTGCTTGTGTGTGTGTCCGTCTCTGTGTGTGTGTGTGTCTGTATGCTTGTGTGTGTGTGTCTGTGTCTCTGTGTGTCTCTGTGTGTGTCTGTATGCTTGTGTGTGTGTGTCTGTGTGTCTCTGTGTGTGTGTCTGTATGCTTGTGTGTGTGTGTCTGTGTGTCTCTGTGTGTGTCTGTATGCTTGTGTGTGTTTGTCTGTGTGTCTCTGTGTGTGTGTGTGTGTGTGTGTGTGTGTGTGTGTGTGTGTATGTGTGTGTGTACCCAGTTCTTGGCTGCAGCTCTCGGTGATGCGGTAGCAGTGCATCTTGCTGAAGTTTCTGGAGTCGAGGCGGACGCAGGCCGGATGCAGCAGCATGCTGCGCAGACGTCCCAGAGTGCACTCTGGCGGCACGCCGAGGTAACACGCCGCGTGGCTCTGCACGCACGACAACACACCAGGGTTATTAGAGTCAACGTAATAAACAA